>NC_053164.1:133648387-133948387 GCF_016835505.1 Polypterus senegalus | reverse complement strand
ATTTGGCGGGCAGTGGTCTGAGGTGCGTTCCTGAGCACGTGGGAGGAAGGGTAGAGTTTGTGGGCGGGGCTTCGTTGTTCCTTTCGCATGGTTTTTCATGGTGGACGCGGTTGGTGTCGAAACCGAAAAGAATAATGAAAAGTCAACATGGCTTAGACGTGCATGTGGACTCCTAGCACAGACGAAAGGGGCTAACTGGGTGGTCGGTGAGTTTTTGCGTCCGGGCACATGGGTAGGCAGTGTGAATGCGTAGAGAGTGAGGGTAGATGCGGGCCGGTGAAAAAGGAGTGTTGGTGGGCAGGAAAACGTCTTCCGTGTTCCTGCAGGAGCATCTAAGAAGACGCATGTTTGTCGCGGATGCGAATTGCTGTATGTAGCGTGTAAAACAGTTTGCGTTGTAACCGAAAACTCATAGACTGCTTACTTCATTGTGTTTTAACCTCAGTTGTAAATGATTGTTTTAAAGATCCCATGAGATACCCCTCGCAAACCGTTTCACACGCTACATATGGCGATTCACGTCCGTGAGAAACATGCCTCTATGAACAGTCAACGTAGCTCGGAGGTGCACGACATGAACATGGCATTAACCTGACCTGCACCGCATGTGGCCTCCACGACAGACGAATATAAATGACGCCACTTTTTCTGTGTCCTCGCGTCCGACTTGGTGGGCGTGGCCCTGCGAGTTGTCGTCATATCAAATGGTCTTGGAGTTGGTGGGCGTGGCTCCTTCCTGCGCGCCATAGGTGTCTCACTTGTCGGCGGCTTAGTGAATCCATGCCCCTTCCGGCGTGCTTTTCATGGTTGTCTTGCCTTAGTGAATTATATATATAGATAATCATTACTTTTTACAGAGGACAATAATGGATTCCCAATGTGTTGTAGAGCGATGAAGAAATGTGCTATTTGATTTCTCTCAATTGTGTTTAAGGTTTTGCTTTTCGAAATGTTAGCATTCTTCCACAGCACCATTTTAATGTGTATTGGACTGAAACTGTAGAAATGTTTTTAAAATATACTACTTTAAATATACTATACATGGTGGCTACCAGGGGATGTTCCAGCTCCCCAAACACCCAACAAAAACAGTCTTGGGCACAAGTCACAGAAAACAAGAGGATTTATTACAAGGGAAACCTTTCCAATAAATGTTTCCCACCGCAGCCACGGCACTCTGTATCGCTCTGTCTTCTCTTATTTTGTCTCCTTCCTCCTGACTCTGGCTCCCTAGCCTCTAGCAGGTAGCTCCTTTTAAGTAATCCCTGGAAATATTTCTGCTTTTCCCAAGCCTTGGCCCAGTAGCACTTCTGCGTAAGCCAGGAACACCACAAATTAGGGCTCATTAGTCTCAGTGGCACCCAGGTAACCCAACAGGGCTGAGGCAAAGAACTCCAGTTCCCATGATGCCCTGTGGGAATCCAGGGCACTGTTGCAACCTGGGAGGATGCCATCTAGCGTTCCAGGGTAGACAAATGTCTGTCCATGCTGTCTCACCCTGTCCTTTCACAATGAGAGTGTTTTGGCTGGGCAAGGGTACCAGCCGTACCTCACACCATAAATAAATTACAACAATCTGTGTCATAGGCCAGCCATTCATTATTGCAAATTGATTAAAATACAATATGATCCCAAGCCCTGATTTTTTTTATTATTTGTAGCTACATTCATCTCTGCCTTGTACATTCCAAGTAAAACCATGATTTCTGCAACATGATATAGCTGAAAGCGGCAATCTGTTCTGATGCTAACTTTACACTAATAAACAGGTGCCCGGAGTAATTACAATCTAAATACAAAATTTAATTCAATGTGAATTAAAAATATAAATAACTGACTGCTACATAAAATTAACTTAAACATATGTAATGTTTCTCTGGATTTCCTTTTCTTTTCATGTGGTGAACCCTGAATATCCTTTTCCTGGCTTTCTATTATGCAATAATCTATTCTTAATTTGCTTTTAGCCTAAAAGTGTCTTTTTGGTTGATTATGACTAGCTATTGAATCCTTTTTATTTAATGTAATACCAAAAAAAAAAAGCATTCTTTTTAGAATTATGCCACTCTTTTATATTATGAATAATATGTAGGAATTATTTTCATTGTTATGGAAATGGAAAGTTAATTTTAAAAATCTTCTTCTTTCGGCTGCTCCCATTAGGCGTTGCCACAGTGGATTATCTTTTTCCATATCGTTCTGTTACACCCACCACCTACATGTCCTCTCTCACCACATCCATAAACCTTCTCTTTGGCCTTCCTCTTTTTATCTTGCCTGGTACCTCTATCGTTAACATCCTTTTCCCAATATACTCTGCATCTGTGCTCTGCACATGTCCAAACCAGAGCAATCTCGCCTCTCTGACTTTGTCTCCCAACCGTCCAACTTGAGTTGACCCCCTAATGAACTAATTTCTAATCCAATCCATCCTCGTCACACCAAATGCAAATCTTAGCATCTTTAACTCTGCCACCTGGCTCTGTCTCCTTCTTTCTGGTCAGTGCCACAGTCTCCAACCCATATAACATAGCTGGTCTCGCTATCGTCCTGTAGACCTTCACTTTGACTCTTGCTGATACCCGTCTGTCACAAATTACTTCTGACACTCTTCTCCACCCATTCCACCCTTCCTGCACTCTCTTTTTCACCTCTCTTCCACAATCCCCATTACTCTGTACTGTTAATCCCAAGTATTTAAACTCATCCACCTTCGCCAACTCTACTCCCTGCATCCTTATCATTCCACTGACCTCCCTCTCATTTACACACATACTGTGAATTGATATATCTACAGAAATCTCAATTTATATATCTATAAAGAACAATGTGTCTTTTTTTTTGCTTGTAAATTCTTAATGCACAGTTTTATTTATTTAGCCACTGACATGAAATTTGACAGACAATGGCTTCTAACCATAGGCCAGATATCAAATGGAAAACTTGGTAGTGATAGTGTCTTGGGGTCAGAAGAAGTGGCAAGAAATGCTACAGAGAGATCTATTAAGAAAGACACCAGGTTGTGATGCTGGTGTGATAATTTGTTAGGATGTCTGGGTTTAATTACCATCCAATATATTTAACTATTTCTTTAATCAAGCATTCCCTCATTATTTTTGTCATAGCCTCAAGTCTTGCTGGGCGAGCATTTCTAATCCTATCCATCTTTACCACACCTAGTGCAAATATAAATTTAAAATCCAATATATCAATTTACATATCCATCACCTTTGCTTACAATGTATGAAACAACCCTGGAAGGGAACCATGCTCAAACTAACACATTTTAAATGGAAGTAAATGAAAAGAGAGAAACTTCTGGTGGTCGACAATTAAAATACATTATATTAATTTAAATGCGCACAAACCTGAATCCACTTAATCTGTTCAGATTCCAACTATATGACACGTGCCTCTGCTAATTCACTAGAATCCATGTATGTCTCTGTAAAAGTGATGATTATACTTCACAATTGCCATTCATTCAAAGCTGATTGTGTCCTAATCAGTGTTAGTGACCCTGATCCTCTTTCCTTTTGTAGGGACCAAAACCAGCAATTGATTATTTAATTTTAAAACTGGTAGCTTGCAACTCCCATGCCCTTGGTAATCCATACCTCTTTATTTTCTTTATAACTATAATGTGATGACGACCCTACAGTATATGATTACAATTATGCAACAGCTTTTGTCTGAGACAACAATTATTTGATTTATAAAGCTTTGTTTATGCATTTGAAACACAGGGTACACATATATACATGTTGTAATGTCTTTAGAAACATTTTGTAACTATTAATGTACTCAGTTGGCAATTTTGAATTGTCTTTTTTTGCATATGCCTAAAAATACAAACACTTTTATAGTATGTTTAAAATACCCAATGTATCCATTGTGAGATATGCCCGGCCATTCATCCTGGCCAATACCCCCAGGCCACTAGATGGAGCCCTCCTTGCAGCATAGAGTTGCCCCGAATGCCAGCAGGGAATCATGGACAGTGGAGTCATAATACACAGCCCTGCTGGATACCATGGGGGCCACCAGGAATAGCTGCAGGGAGGCCCAGGGATTTATATTTTCCGTACAGCCTGGAAGTATTTCCAAGTCACGGGAACGGAAGAAATGATATACTTCCGGGCTGAAGAAAAAGAGAAGTTTTTACCTGACCAGGAAGTGATAGAAAGTCACACGGACTGAGGGACAAACACTTCCGGGTCAAGGACTATAAAGGACTGTGGCAAATCCCTGACAGACGAGCTGAGTTGGGAGGCAGGGTGGCTAAGCGTCTGGGAGTTTGGAGGATTGGTTTATTGTGTATTTCTTTATTGAGTATTGTGGAGAGGAGCGTGCTTTATACACTTTATTATTATAATAAATTCTATAATTGGACTTTTATCTGGTGTCTGACGTGGTGTCTGAGAGTACAAGGGTGCAACAAAGCCCTAATCTGTCACACTATCTATTCATTTTTAGAACCTGCTTTTTCCACTTGGTTGCAAGAACTTCTAGTTTATGCAGGCAGCATTGCGTACTAAGATCAATGAGGGCACTAATATATGAAAGGACATAAGAAATATGCTCTTGGGTTCAATAATACGACACAAATTTAAAGCTGCCATTTGTGAATGTCCTTAGGATATGAAAGAAAAATCGAGGCAGACATGGGGAGAACATTCAAACTCTTCACAAAATGAAACTAGCCTGGAAATGAAATTGATTCCCTTTGGCTGTGAAGTAAACATCTGTGCCATTGTGCCTCTGATTAAAACTTTGCAATTATATTGAGAGTAAAAAGGAAAAACAGATTTGAGGCTCATAGCACAGCATTCTCTCCACTATATGGGAAGTCTCTGGTGGAGCTCAACATGTGGGATTTAAGCTGTCACATTTTGATGAAGAGAGGTAGGCATATGACAAGGAACATGTGGTTTTAATGAACAGTCTTAATTCAATTTTTTTTTTTTTATTTTACGATTTAAACATTTATATTTTGCTGGTTTGCATTTAATTTTATGTCAGCTAGAAAGATGACCACAAAAAGTATACACACAGTATAGGGATATTATACTAAAATTGAAATTTGTGAATTACAGAAATATCAGATGAAAACATTTTCTTAAAGGGTATTTCTAGAAACAAATCTGTTGGCTGGGTTACAAAATCATAAGCTTTAATGGATGTCAAGTTTAATCTCCAATTCACATTTTTTTTTTAAATTCATCATTTTCACCAAAACTGTTTTAAAAGTTAGACATCCACTGTTACTAAATGAAGCTTTGTTAACTTTCTTGAAGTAAAATGAAAAAGTCGTCCATAGGCTTCAGAAATGAAACTACAGAAGTTATATATATTTCAGAATACCATCTGAAAATTAATTCACATTTTCTGATGGTGCCCTAACTACAGTTAAAAAATTTCAACAAAGACTTTTACAGAATGTGCACATATAGCAGGCTAAATTAATTCACCTAGGACTAATAATTTTTTGAATAGTTATCAATGAAAACGATAATTGTTACAGCTTTTAGAAATACCTCTCTGTCACTAATGTTACTGGTTCACAAGTTAATTACAGCAAGCATGCATTCATAGACTTTTTGTCTCCTGTTCAAGGCTGGTGTATTTTGGAGTCTTGCTTTTCTCTAAGAGATTTTGCCGTAAAACATAATTTATGTTCTCTATTATATTGCTGCTCAACCTTGAAAGTAAATTGACAGAACTTAACATTGCCAAAATTGATACAATCATTAGCTGTGTGGCAAAAAGCTTCACTTTCCTGACCAACTGCAAAGAAGTATAATTCAGGATTTTCCTGCTTGCTCATGCGACTACCATTCTTTACACTACGCTTGAATTACCTTGTTAAAATGGTGATTGTGAGCTTTAGAGAAATCTTTTTTTAAGAAACAGTAAACATCTTTTCCTCTTCCGTTGTCCAAAAAAGCAACGCACAGCTTCACACAATGCCTTTATTTGAGTGAAGGGATACAGTCAACATTTTAGCTCATTAGCACAAAATTTAAAAAAAATAATAAAATACAGTATGAGTAGTTGTATAGTAAATGTAATACTTCCATCCTCTTTAACAGTTACGTGTTCACGTTGACTTATGGATAGTCTGAACAGACACAGCACAGTTCTCTGCCGTTAGTGTATTTCAAGCCAAGGGGAAATGAACATGGATGCTCCATTGTGGGATTGTACCATTGTTGAACAATGGACCATAGTGAGATTTCTTTGGGCAGAGAAAGTGACACATTTGCATTACATCAGCTTCTATCTGTTGCAGTTATGACATCATTTTCAAATTACGTTTACTTTTTGATTTACCCTTGTATTAGATTCCTGTCCAATACAGGCCTGAATATGTTTACTTTTTTGCATTACTTAGTTTTCTTATCACATGAGATCCTTAATAATTCACATTAATCAATTTTCGGTACAGTTAGCTCATTAGAGATTACATTACTGATGATCTAATCATACTATGTTGTTTTTCTCAGACTCAGAATCTAAAGCAGATGCAGTTAGAGCTGTATAAACCTTTTTTAAAAGTTTACTACCTTAAATCACCTTAAACATAAACATTGCATCTATGGTTAGATTAAAAATTTTCAATCCTATTTCTATTTTGCTGAATTAGAATTGTGCAAAACTAAAAATAAGAGTATAGATTGCAGATTAACATTTTTTAGCACTAATTGTATTCCTGACTGTGTTCAGATAAGCATATAATATTCTGATTTCCTTATTCATCCATTTCACCTCACATAGCCACCAGCCAATTTGTACCTACTCTAATTCTTTTTTCGTAGAAAAAAAAAACTCACTGGGTTCACTGACAACTCATTTCATGCAGAGCTGCCAAATGTGTGACTATGGACCTTTATTACAGGTAGCCATGATGACTAAACATAAGATCAAAATGGTTGGGTTCTGCCTTTAACGTGTTTTAAATTTAGCTTGCTGACCTGAAGTACAGTATAGTATATTGATGTATATTTAGTGCCAATATATCATAGATTTCCTGTCCATACGCAATTGACTTGAATTTGTAATACTTTTGGTGCACATTTTTTGAAAAAGTGATTCAAAGAATTATTCTTGATGTGGCAATGCAGCAATAGTGACAACCTTAAAGGTTGATGGGGTAATTAATCAATTATTTTAGGTGTTTAGATAATTTATGAAAGCACTCCTGAGAGATTGGACTATGATTAATAAGACAATGGTAAGTTAGCAGCAGCTTGATTTTGACAAGACACAAGGTGCCAATGTATTTTTACTGACATGTAGGATTTATGAGTATATGTGGCTTTAACCTTAAAAACTTTTTAAAAGGTACAGTAAGAATATTCAACAAAACCATGTTTTGAATGATTTTAATGAGGAGTTACTATTAACTAGGAGACAGTATTTACAGCGGTGCAAAACTCAAATTTGACAGGGTACTTCCATATTTTCTCTTATCTTTTCTTGAAGACTAACCTGTAAAAGAGTCCCTGTTATTTTAAACTGAATTCTGGACCACTTTTTATATTGTTTTGTGATAGCATATGTTGTGAAAAATGCTGCGTGAAACAAGTTATGCTTCCAATCAAGAATTTCACAGAAAAAGAAAAAAAAAACATCAAATTGGTTTAATTCTCCAGAACATTAAAACTTCTTGCTACTCATATTCTAAAGGCAAAAAGTCCATTTGGTCAGTGACTGTGAATTGTGCTCATATAAGTGAGAGCAGATGAGTTTGCCTGTCAACAGCTGTTTTCCTCCTCAAAAAAAGGGGGAAAACTGTTTCATAGACGTTTAATGGATGATCACTTTTACAAATTGACTTGAGATTTTTTACATGGCTAACCACAGAGAGTACAAGAGTTTTGTTATAATGTATGATGCAAATCACTGAAATCCTGTAAAATCATTTTTTAATACAACAAATCACATAAGATTTTTTTCTGAATGTAATACAAATTCTTATAAACTGCAGATGAACATGGGATATATCTAGATGAGCCATTGTTGCAGGATATAAAAGTGCTACCTTAGTGCAATTAAACATATAGCAATGTTCTTTATAATGTTTTAAGCTTTGCTGATTTCTTACCTGCATCACCCAGACCTGTGTTTTGGGGAGTGCTGGAGCCTCTTGACTAGCATTAAGAACAAGGCCAGAGTAAGTTCTGGGCAGGGCACCAGGCCATCACAGGGCAACCACACACCAAACACACACTAGGGTCAATTTAGCGTAGCCAATTCACCTGTAACTGTTTAAATGTTTTACATTTTTTTATTTTTGGTATTAGTAACAGATGAATTTCTTGTTTTGAGTGAGTTAATACATTTTGAGTTGTCAATCTGTTGGCTTTGGAATGCTGGCGGTGGTGCAGAGAGGTCCTTTGTCACTATATGTGAAGTTTTACATGTCTCAGTAAAATGACAAAACTGCATCTCTGAGATTCACGCCATGCTTCAAGCCCCATTGAGAGTCCATGAAGATCACAATGCATTAGTTAGTAATCTTAGTGTTCTCAGCTGTTAAGTTTGAATTTCATTGTGTGGTACCTTTCAGCACCAGAGTCATTGTTACTTTTACTTTTTATTTTAATTAGCTTTAAACTGACCTTGAAAACTGCATCTCAAAACGAGACTCAATTAGAAATGTTATTAGATTTAGATAGATAGATAGATAGATAGATAGATAGATAGATAGATAGATAGATAGATAGATAGATAGATAGAAAGTTATCCTTAATTATAACAAATGCTATAATGGGATTAGAATGTCCTCATAAAGACAGGTAAAACTGTGCCTCTGTGTTTGACAGTTCTTGTTTACAGATAATCATGTATATGCCAGCTTCATTTCAGACTAAACTTGCCCGCTTCTTTTTATTTAACTGATAACTGAATGCACTATTTTGGTATATAATGTTATTAACACAATATTTTAGCATTTCAGTTTTGGAGAAATTGGCAATATTACATAGAACTGTGTTGAAACTGAAAGAGGCAACATTGTTAAAGTGCTTATTTGCTCTTCAATAAAGGAACAACTTCTCTGTGATATTCTTTCCATTTTTAGTACTCCATGACTATTTTCGCAGAAACTGTGCAGTATGATTTTAAAGAAATTGATTAAAATGGACATATGCACATCCTGAATATAATTACTGAGTGAAAATATTTTAATCAATTCTTAAACTTTTCCATTTGCATATATATTAATTGTAAATTTGCTTTGATTGTAAGAAATTAATTTAACTTACCTAGAGCTACAAATTAAATGATCTGCATCAACCAAATAATGCATTTTGAATTATATTTTAAAATAGTTTTCCTCAGGATTAAATAAAACCTTATACTGAATGTCTTGTACAGTATAAATTTAAGCTTTTTCCATTATAGTCTTTGTCTTTGAGCAATTAACTTTTTGAACCTTTGATTCCTGCCAATGTGTATTTTTTATAATAATTGGCTCCATACAGTTACTGAGCGTGTTTGGTCCAGATTTTGTGCAGCAAGGTGACTGAGTGAATCCCTGTGGCAACGGCTGCAAAGTAGGTTCTGGCCTTCAATGGGCAACCAGTCCATCTCTGGGCACATTTGCTCACACAAACTCATAACATGCTAAGTTTGAGTCTGCAGTCAACCCAATATGCCAATCTTTACCACCCATTAGTTTTCTAACCATATTCAATCAAAGCTTACATTTGCGGTGGATGGGAGTCTACCCTAACATAATCAGACACAGAAAAAGATCAGGCTGATGTGGCATTTTGTTGAACTGCATATTCATTCATACACACATACTGTACATTAGATCCGGGGGTCAGTTGAGAGGCCTTTAATTTGAATAACTTAACCTTTGGAACGGGAAAGGAAATTTAAAGCACCTCAAAAAAAGGAGAAAAAGACATCTGAAAATGTGCAGACTTCACACAGACATTATCTAGGATGAGAACATAGACATCATAAATTTTGTAAAAATAAAAAAATACTGTTTTACCAATAATGATTTCTTTCACAGGTACCATACTGCATCATCTACAAATGACATAGATCCAAGAAAAAAAAAAACACTCTTATTTTGCTTAGCTGATAGGAGGCACTTAACATCATGCCTTATGAGAAACATTAAATGTATGAAGTGAGGTATATGTAGGATTTTTAATAGGGTTGAGCTATTTTGGGCAAAAAAACTACAGTGTAGCTTCATCATTTCATTTTAAAACACTTTTTTGTGAGTTGCACATAGCGTATCAAGTAAAATATCAGTATAGATAAAATCATTACACCCTATGATAGTCTTGTGAATTCTTCAGCTTTGTTTGATGTTATTTATTTATTTGCACTCTAAGGACCTCATTTCAACCCTTAGTTTATGACTTGTCTATTTGTTTGCCACACGTCAAAATGTCTGAAACAATCTTCACAAAATTTTATACTTAGGTTGAAATTTGTCCAACTTAAAATGAAAACATTATGGAGTTTTAAAAATTGAATTGGGGAGTGAGGTTTGTAATGGGGGGTAACCCACAAACTAATGGTGGACCAGCATAAAAATCAAGGATCACTCATGAATGAATATGTCTACTTTCACTTGTATTTACACTATTGTTCATGCAATTTTAATATAGGCTTCACGGAGTTTCAAGAATCAAATGGGAAGTCATAACCACAAAACACCACAAAAAAAAGACATTATTCCAAAGCTGCTGAGTGTGTGTTTATGAGTTTAAAATGTTTCGTCATAAATAGGGGCTCAATAGAGGGAACAACACAAAAAATGGTAGTTTTGTCCAGTCTAACAACATATCAATGATTCAGTTATTCAACAAGCCATCCAGTGTAACAACGTTAGGTTAAAAATGTATTCGTGAAAGCACAATAAAATATAAAATACTGTGCAAGGGAGCAGTGCTTATTGTTCCGTCCCAGCAAGGATTACAACAGTTATGGAATCCAGTTATACAAATTCTCGACTGATGAGAGTAGAGGACTTGATACATAGGTAGTGTAGATAGCAGGTGGGAAACTTCATTTCAACAAAAAGTTCAACATTTAAAAGACATAAAAATTTGCCTTCTTACCTTAACCAATAATACAAATTTACCCATGAAATGTAATATATGTATTGAAATAACAATTTATCAGTATGTCACAATCCCAACTCTCCATCTCCCACACATTCTGGCCTTGCATCTTTATTAAAATAAGTTTATCAACTACTATTAGCATCACAAGTTCAATGCTCTTGTTCCTTATTATTTCAATTAAAAAGCAAAGTTTAATATAAAGGACAATGCATAAGTTTTCAATCAATAGTAATAACAGGTATCTTCTTCTTTTGGCTGCTTCCATTAGGGGTTGGCACAGTGGATTAATCTTTTTCCATATCTTCCTGTCCTTTGCATCTTGCTCTGTTACACCCATCACCTGCATGTCCTCTCTCACCACATCCATAAGCCTTCTCTTAAGCCTTCTTCTTTTTCTCTTGCTTGGAAGCTCCATCCTAAACATCCTTCTCCCAATGTACCCAGGATCTCTCCTCTGCACATGTCCAAACCAACGCCTCTCTGACTGTGTCTTCAAACCATTCAACCTGAGCTGACCCTCTAATGTACTCATTCCTAATCCTATCCATCCTCATCACACTCAATTAAAAGCTGAGCATCTTTAACTCTGCTACCTTCAATTCTGTCTCCTGTTTTTTGGTCAGTACCACCGTCTCCTATCCATGTAACATAGCTGGTCTCACTAGTGTCCTGTAGACCTTCCCTTTCACTCTGGCTGATAACTGTCTGACACAAATTACTCCTGACACTCTTCTCCACCCATTCCTCCCTGCCGGCACTCTCTTTTTCACTTTTCTTCCACAATCCCCACTACTCTGTACTGTTGATCCCAAGTATTTAAACGCATCCACCTTCACCAACTCTACTCCCTGCATCCTCACCATTCCACTGACCTCCCTCTCATTTACACACATGTATTCTGTTTTGTTCCTACTGACCTTCAGTCCTGTCCTCTCTAGAGAATACTGTATCTCCACCTCTCTGGGGTCACCTCAAACTGCTCCCTACTGTTGCTACAGATCACTGTGTCATCAGCAAAGCATAGTCCATGGGGACTCATGTCTAATCTCGTCTGTCAACTTGTCCATCACCATTGCAAATAAGAAAGGGCTCGGAGCCGATCCCTGATGCAATCCCACGTCCACACTGAATGCATCTGCCATTCCTACCACAGATCTCACCACTGTCACACTTCCCTCGTTCTTTTCCTGTACAAATCTTACATACTTCTCTTCCACTCCCAAATTTCTTATACAATACCACAACTCTCGAGGCACTCTGTCATTTGCTTTCTCCAGGTCCACAAAGACACAATGCAACCCCTCTATACTTCTCCAATAAACACCCTCAGTGTAAACATCACATCTATGGTGCTCCTTCCTGGCATGAAACCATACTGCTGCTCACTAATTGTCACCTCCCTTATTAACTTAGCTTCCACTACTCTATTCCATAACTTCATACAGTGGCTCATCAGTTTTATCCCCCTGTAGTTACTACAGCTCTGCATGTCCACCTTATTCTTAAAAATCAGTACAAGTACAATTCTTCTCCAATCTTCAGGCATCCTCTCACTTTCCAAGATTCCATTAAACAGTCTCTCAACTGTTTCTCCTAAACAACTTCATGCTTCCACAGGCGTCTCACCTGGACCATCGGCCTTTCCATTCTTCATCCTCATCATAGTTGTCCTTACTTCCTCCTTGCTAATCCATTGCACTTACTGATTCAGTATTGGCACATCATCCAAACTTCTCTCTCTCTCTTTCTCTCATTCTCTTCATTCACTAGCCTCCCAAAGTACTTTCTCCATCTTCTCAACACACCCTAACCTGCTCTTTCCCAGCTCAGTCCTACTGTGTATCAAATCAGTACAAGTCCTTTTCTCATTGCTTATTGTCCAAACTCTCATACAACTCATCATACGCCTTTTCTTTAGTCTTCGCCACATCTCTCTTCACCTTACTTCCTTGTACTCTTGTCTACTTTCTGCATCTGTCTGACTATCCTACTTCTACTTCTACCTCACCAGCCTCTGCCTCTGTATACTCCACTGTACTTCCCCATTCCACCACCAGGTTTCCTTTTCCTCCTTCCTCTGTCCAGATGTCACACCAAGCACCCTTCTTGCTATCACCCTTACTACTTCTGCTATAGTTGCCCAGCTGTCTGGTAAGACCACCATCCTATGCTGCCAAACTACACTTTCCCCAGCCATCACTTTGCAGTATTCAATCTCCTTCAGACTGACCCTCCTGCATAGGATATAAACTACCTGTGTGCATCTTCCTTGCATATTCACCAGAGCCATGTCCTTCCTTTTCACAAAATCCATTATCATCTGACCTTCTTCATTCCCCTCCTTGACACCATACCTAGCCATCACCTCCTCGTCTCCTCTGTTCCCTTCACCAACATGTCCATTAAAATCCACTCCAATCACCACTCCCTGTCCCTTGGGTACACTGTTCATCACTTCATCCAACTCACTCCAGAAATCTTCTTTCTCATCCATCACACACCCAACTTGTTGGGCATATACACTAACAGCATTCATCATCACACCTTCAGTTTCCTGCTTCATAATCATTGCTTTGTCTGTCTTTTCACCGCTAAAACATTCTTGATATACTGTTCCTTCTGAGTAACCCCTACCCCATTTTTCCTCCCATCCACACCATGATAGAACAATTTCAATCCACCTCTGATCCACCTGGCTTTACTCCCCTTCCATTTAGTCTCTGCATGCACAATACAGTATTTCAACCTTTTTTCTCTCCATCACGTCAGATAACTCTCTTCCCTTACCAGTCAACATTCAAAGTTCCTACCCTCAGTTCCACTCTTTTTTTTCCACTCCTGCCTCCATACATGTCTCCCCCTCTTCTTATCCTTCTTCGGCCAACAGTAGCCTAATTTCTGCCAGCACCCTGTTGGCTAATAGTACTGGTGGTGGCAGTTGTTAACCCAGGCCTCAGCCAATCTGGTTTGGAAATAAGTATTGTTGTCCGCATGGATGGATGGATGGATATTGATCTGGCAAAATTTTACACCAGATGCCCTTCCTGACATAACCCTCCCCATTTATCCAGGCTTGGGACAGGCACAAAGAGACACACTGGTTTGTGTATCCCCTGTGGCTGGGTTAGTAGTAATAACAGACATCATAATTTGGATATTATCTAGCCTACAGGGAATAAATATGTATAAAATACACAAATAAACAAAAACAAAAAAAATGTTTACATTAGTGTTAGGTGTGTTAAAGAAATATTCCACCAAAAAACATTTTTGTATGTCACTTTCTCCTTGTGTTTTGCAGAGATGACTGAAAAAAATTAATCTCATCAAGATAAAGTTTCTGATATAGTAAAAGTTAATGGCCAATGAAAACGATCATGGGGACAAAAACATGTTTCTTGTGTTGCATAATCCATATTTCACTTATCTAGTTGTTTACTCAAACCATGAAAAACACATGCATTTTTTTGCTAAAATATTGTTAGATCAGTACAGAACAGGGCATGAATAGGACATGCATTTACATAAAATTCGTCTCTCCTCTTCATTCACTGAACAAGAGTCACATCTTTAATTTAAAAACTCGATTCCGTGTGAATTCCTCTTTCCGTTTATGAAAGTGCTGATTTTTTTTTTAAAGATGTAGCTATGAAGCTAATCAAGTTTATTGACAAAACTCAGCTAGGTAAAATGGCAGAATTATGCTATGGTTAATAAAACTGAAGAAAGTAAGGTTTTCAAATTTGTTAAAAATCTTACAATTGAAACCTTGCATTTGTATTAGTATTCAGATCCTTTGCGGTAGCTCTCCGAGTTGTGGTCAGGTGCATCCAGTGTGCTTTAATTATTCTTTATGTGTTTAGAACTTGATTTGAGTCTACTTGGGGCAAATTGAAATGACTAGCCATAGTTCGGAAAGGAAAGCACCTGCATATTGTCACACACGTGCGCATGGGAGGCAGCTAAAGGGCTTGAGTAAGGGCAGTTCCGAGACATAACAGGATGTGGCTGAGTGCACTTACTCTTTTTCTCCCTTGCCTGCAGACCATTCATGGGAAATTCCACCTGGTCCTCTTGATGTCACTTCCGGGACCAAGCAAATGGAAGGAGACCTTGCCGGCACTGGCCCCTGTGATGTCACATCTGGGCTCGAACCAATGGCAGAAGACCTTCATGAGCCCGACCCCTTTGACTTCACTTCCTGTCTTCCCCTTTAAAAGCCTCCACCTTTTCCCTACACCCTCAGTTCTGTTTTGGACTCTGCTTTGTGCACATCAGTGTGGTATTCATTTGATCGACTTTGCAGCCATGGGTGGCTGCCCCAAACCTTTTTATGACTCTTATGTCTGGTTTTTGCGACATTGGCGTAATCGGCAGGATGGAGAAGTCCCAGAAGAGAAGGGGACAGGATCTGCAATACACCCTGGTGGGAGCGTACCGGGGCCGAGTTTTCAGGCAGGGAGGGTGTCCCGTGGTTCAGAGTGACCCGGTACAAGCTCTGCACCTGCTATGCTTCACTAGGCAACCTAGGCAGGCCAGGGAGTGTGCGGGAGGGGCTCACAAACTTGGGCTTCTCTGGAAGGGGGAGGCAAAAGGGGCTTATTATGCTCTCTCGGAGGAGAGTGCCCACCTCTCTGTGAAGCCAGAGCATCGATTTCCACCTAGGGATGTCCCAGACTGGCAGGTGAATAGAGTGAGAAACTGGAGGTTCAACCCAGAACGGCCAACCCCTCAACAAGCCTGATCCTTATGGGCAAAGGTAGGGCAGTGGCTACGGCCACAGGAGACACAAAACTACTGCTTTGTTCAATTCATCCATTGTTGGCCGCCAATTTGTGCTACCGCGACAATGTTTATCATTTGAGACCAGTATAACCTGTGTCCATGGAGAAATCCGCTAGTACAGGTCCACCTGTTGTGTCATCAGCTATGGAGGATCGGCTCAGAAATTAACCATGGCCGTCCTTCCAGATCCTCCACACCCGGTGATACTAGGGTAGGACTGGTCTAAAATTAAAAGCGGTGAGACACATATAACTCCTGGGGTTAACTTGGGCTTAGTTACAGACAGGAATGAGCCATCTCAAGCTGCCTCCACGCCGTGTAACCAGCCAGCAAAGAGGGACGAAGCATCCGCCTTGAGTGACGTGGCAACTCCCGGACCGTCGCGTGCCGATACGTCATCCACCAGCGCCGAGACGGAACAGGAGGAAACCACGCCACTTGAGGTCAACCCTGACCCTCTCTCCCTTTTGCAGTTTCAATTTAGAGAGACGCCGGCTTCTTTTAAAAGGGAGCAGGTGGCCAGCTATTGTAGTAAAACAGTAAATCTTGTCTGTCATCTCTTCCAAGAGGTCTGGGATACCCTCACATGCTGACCCTCTGTAGCTCTATATCTCTTGCCTGCCTTTGCTCCGTGTCTGTAGCAGCTTGCTTGCAGTTTTTGTATGACCACTCCGTCGACAAATGTTCAACAGCAGTGAATTAACTACCTTGCAATTCGAGGGCCCAAGCTTTTGTGACCTTTTGGAGATAAGCTGTGGTTGAGGGTCCAGACAGCTACCCATGAGTCCAACTTGTGGCATGTGAATGCCTTTTGTTTAGTCTTATCTAAGAAGTCTTAGCTTTTAACACCTGGTTGATATAATTAAACATAACACAAACCTAGTAACAATTCCAAGAAAATGCATCACCAGTTTAACAGCAAAACATACCATCCTCACCACAAGTGATATTTGAGATCACACCATATTGTGCAATAGTGTACAGAACTGAAGTTTAAGGGTACGTCTTTAAAATAAAATACTGCAACTTTTTTCGTGCACAATTAAGATTGCTGCAAAGCAGTAAAAAAAAAATTTCCGATGAAGTTACTTTTATTAGGTGTGCTTCTCTATAATTTATTAAGAATGCAGTATCAAAGCTATGGTGAAAGGTGTTTTGTAAAATAAAGTTTTATTGATTTTTCAAGATGTGAAAGATTATTGCACCAGTTGGCTTCTCTCTCTTTTTAATAACTACTGCAAAAAATTATTAAATCAGAAATTTATATTTTAAAATATGATCCATAGATCAGCCATCTAATTATTGAGTCTAATAAAGCTGTTCCCTGTGTGTTTCTGCCCAGTTCATCTTCTCACAAATTGTTTACAAGAACATACTGTTGCACAGTAAATGACCAAATAAAAAATCACCTTCAATTTCATGCAGACATCATGCTGCCAATCCTGCCCTCATGTGCGGCTGCTACAGATTGTAGATAACAATAACCTTGGTGCAGTACAGTTTTATAAAATGTCTATATTCTGTTTTACCTTGTATTTTTTCCTTCAGGTGAAATGAGATTTGTGTAGAAATGACAGCATATAAATGTATTCATTAACAAGCTCTGGTCCTTTGAAACACAACAGACAGAAGTACAAAGTATCTTTCATATGTACAATTTTTGCCTGCTAAAAAACTCAATAAGATTTTTCAGCTCTTTTCAAGTAGATCTGAAAAAGACAAACCATATCCTTTGAGCTATTTTAACGTCTAGGTGGTTTTAGCTAAGTCAACCCTTTGTCACAGCTACACCATCTATCTTTTTATACTGTGACTGGTTTTTTTTTTTTTTAAATTACTGGTCAATGTGCAATAGTAATTAAGTTCCATCATTAAAAATGTTCTTCTTGTTTTGTGGTGAATTAGTTATGATGAAATATACAGTTTTCAGTTTCCTTTGCAAAGCGGAGAAGTACAATTTCTCATATTTATGATTACAAAAAATTTTAACAAACATTAACTAGTAAATTAACTAGTAACATATTATAATTTTATTTTTCATCTTGCTTCCTTGAGGCTAGTGCTTTAAGTATGATTAACAGTAATTATTTTCATGTAAAAATGTAATGTTTATTGAACAGTTTATTTACTGAACTGAACGATTCATTTCTTTCTTCTTTTCTGGGATTTGCATACTTTAACTATTGCTACTTTGATTTCTTTTTAAAGCCAGACATTTTCATTCTTTTGCATGCAGATGAGATTCATTTCTCTACATGCTTATTTTTATTTCCATATTACACTACAGTGTATATATTATACTGCAATTTTTCTGTTTACAGCTTCATATAATGTAAATCTCTCTATACAATTAATTAATAGATGATAATAAATAATAAAATTTATCATGATTGAATATTTTATTAAATTACTATAAGGTGTAGGGATTAAGGCTTCAAAATGAAGTGCTTAACAAAAAAGCTATACTAGCATAATTTTTATTTTTCCACTGTGTTGAATAACAACACATAATTTTTGTACTTATTTGTTATAGCAATTTTAGATTTTTGTGCAGTAAATTTAGACTTGCCAATTACTCTAACAGTATTATGTGGAAGGGAAACTGGAGTATGCAGAGGGGAAAAAAGCTAATCAGAACATGCAAACTCAGAGTACTGGATCTGTGAGGCAGTGGTGACAAGCTCTGTACCACCACCCCATCCTAATTAGATGTGCTTTGAATAAAAAAAGTATTCACATTTTGAACTATCTAGTCAATCTGCTTGCATATTGTTTTTCTTTTTTTCTCCATATATTTTGAAAGTGCTCATTCATATGAAGGTCACAGGAAGTTTTTTTATGGAGGTTCAGTTATTACATAATACTATTTACAGTATATGTGTTCTCTCAAGAATTTTTTATTCACATATGTCATACATGTTTTGTAACTAGCCAAAATCTCTAGTAGTAAGTACCCATATGAAGTATCTAGGTAAATTACTTTGTATCCCAGTAATGATAGTTATTCACAAACTGATATAATGAGGGTATTAGAAATAAACTTGATCCATTAGGATTGAAAGTCAAGGCGGGGGTAAAGAATTTAGGGTTAATTATTGACTCTGACCTGAATTTTAAATCACATATTAATCAGATTACTAGGACAGCATTTTTCCACTTAAGAAATATAGCAAAAGTTAGACCTCTTATAACTTTTCAAGATGCTGAGAAATTAGTTCACGCTTTTGTTTTCAGTCGACTAGATTACTGTAACGCACTCCTCTCAGGGCTACCCAAAAAAAGACATCAATCGATTGCAACTAGTGCAGAATGCAGCTGCTAGAATCCTAACTAGGAAAAGAAAATCAGAGCACATCTCTCCAGTTTTGATGTCACTACATTGGTTGCCTGTGCCATTTAGAATTGACTTTAAAATACTGCTTATGCCTTAAATAATCTCACTCCATCCTATATTTCAGAATGTCTTTCACCTTACACTCCAAATCATAACCTTAGATCTTCAAAAAAGTGTCTACTTAGAATTCCAAGAGCTAAATTTAAAGAAAGTGGTGAGGCAGCCTTCTGCTGTTATGCACCTAAAATCTGGAATAGCTTTCCGATAGAAATTCGCCAGGCTAATATGGTGGAGCACTTTAAAAAACTGCTAAAAACCCATTATTTTAAAATGGCTTTCTCATAGCTTCATTTTAGTGTAACCCTGATACTCTGTATATGCATTAAATCATAATTTTTATCAAGGCTCCACAATCTATACTAACCCCTACTTTCTCTGCTATTCTTTTTCCTGTTTTCTGTTGTGGAGATCTGCAGCACCACCACCTGATCAAAGCACCATGCAGTCCCTACATTGATGGATTGAAGGCCAGAGGTCCACATGACCATCATCATCAAGTTCTTCCATATGAAGCCTGAAAACCATGAGGACTGATTGAGATCATTTATGAGGGGGGCTGGGTGGTCTTGTGGCCTTGGAACCTCTGCAAATTTTGTTTTTTTTTCTGGCAATCAGACCTTACTTTTATTCTGTGTTAATTAGTATTGCCTAATTTTATTATTATATTTTGTTTTTTTTCTCTTTCTTCCTCCTGTAAAACACTTTGAGCTACAGCATTTGTATGAAAATGTGCTATATAAATAAATGCTGTTGTTGTTGCCTAATATAATGGCACTATGCAATACAAGGCAAAGCAAAAACATTAAAGAACACAGCAGAACCATAAAAGAACTGATTGGTATGAACATATAACAAAAATGTAAAAAAAAAGATATGGACCCAGATAAGGAAAACCTCATTTTTTGGGACACTTGGATGGAAGAACTGAAAAAGGGTGAGGTCCCAGATGGGAAGATTGTGATTCCTGGGAAAGAAGTGTGAATGCACTAACATAGCAGTTCTCAAATTCAGTCCTTACGGTCACCAACGGCTGCAGAGGTTTTGTTTCAATCAGTTTCACAATTGGTCACAATCAATTTTCATTTTTAGCTGACCTCATTGTTTAATTGGCTGTCCCTTTTATTTTGTCTCTTAATTTGCCTTCAGAAAAGTGAACTAGTGTTAGATGTACTCATATAAGAAAATGATTAAGGATTTTTGCCATATACTTAGATGCTCAACTCATTTTCTTTTTTTATTTGCTTTTTCTGTGGATTTTGCTCTCTTAATTATATCCCAATACTCATAGTTAATGCCAAGCATAGCAGACACCACGGCAAGTGACACCAACTGCTAAACGGCAACTATTTTAATGTTACATACTTGTGTGCTGTAACAAAGGCGCTATATAGGCGCCAGACCCGACACAGATGGACACGGAGACACGTATAAATAGTACAAAGACCTTTATTTTTATTCACCCATGGGCGCACGTCTTCCCCGTGACCCACAGGCAATACACAGTCCCACAAAACACCAGTCCAACTCACAGCAACACCACCTTCCTTCCTTCCTTCCTTTACCACCACTCCTTCTCAAGCTTTGTCTCCTTCCTCCCAACTCTGGCTCCCTGAGTGGTGGTGGCTTGCCCTTTTTATAACCAACCCGGAAGTGTTCCAGGTGCTTGAGCACCTGGTCCTAATTGCATCTCCGGGTGGGGCTGAAGATTCGTCCAGCCAGGTTGCTGAGTCCATGCAGCGCTCCCTAGCGGCCATCTGAGCCCCCAACCAGGCTGTGGAGGACTCCATCTCCCATGGAGCCCTGCGGGTGGTTGGGGAATCACGTCACGTCGGGAGAGACGCCGTGTGATGCGGAGGATCGGCGCGATGCTGGAGCCTTTAGCCGACAGAGTACCACGGAGAAGGTAGGTCTTGCCATCCCCGTAAAGCATAAGGGGGGATTTGCCGAAAACAGCCGTGACTTTGCTAAGGAGGACCGGCATCAAGTAGGCGATTCCCCAACAGCGGACGTGGCGGTGCAGACTGCCTGCGGAGCGAGGAGAGCGAGTATGCAGGGGCTGGCCGGATAGGGGCTGAGGAGTGCCCTGGGTCCTAGCGCCCTGCGCTCCAAGCCTGCGGCAGTCTCCTGTCGCTCTGCAGGGACGCAGACGGGGCTGGATTTGAGCTGTCACCATGCTCAGACCCAGACCATCAGGGCATCCAAGAGAAGAAGGAGGAACTGAGGGGTGAATGCCGGTTCCTCCGATAGGAAGGGACGCGGCGCTGGGTGCGCGTGTCCGGTGAAGGGCCGTCCTCTGCAGAGGCAGAGGGAAACCCCTGGGCGGCTGGACGAGCAACCTACGAGAGCGGTTTCGCAAACACCGAGAGGACGGGCATGGAACCTGCGGCGGAGGAGCCAAACAGGCAAGTCAGTCGCGAGCTGTCGGTAGGGGGGAGAGCGCTGCCGGTACAGAAAACGGTGGGACGCTCAGTGCGAGTGTCCCGGCAGTGCTTCTGGCCCTCCCTTTTGTCTTTCCACAGGATCGAAGCCCAGACGAGCGCTGGGACTGACGCCGTTTGGAACCTGCCCTCCTGGAACGGGTCGCTCCGAGGGAGGACTTCCTGCCGGGAAGCCGATGGTGCCCCAGCTGGCGGGGACAGTGTAGGCGAGAGCGGCACAGACCAGAGGGGTGCGTTGGCGTCGGAGGGGATGCCGAAATAAGATGTCCCAGGGTGCCGTGTTGGACCCTGGTGACATAGTAGGACACTCTCTGGCGACGTGCTTCCCTTTCAGGAAGTGCCGCTCGGACCAACATGTCTTCGCTAGCGGTGGGGCAGTGTGGCATCCGGCTGGGACGCCCAGGAGGACCGGAGGAGGGCTTGTGCCTCCTCCAGACCGTGAGGGGGAGTCTGCCCTGGTTATGTTGGGGGCCTCAGGTAAAGGGCTTGGAAGCCCAGTCCTGTAGGGACCCGTGGCCACTGTCAGGCGGCGACCCGGTGCCTGAATATCCCTGGAGCCCAGCAATTCCGCCACACCAGGAAGTGCTGGGGGGAAGACGACAGAGGACACCCGGACGGCTTCCGTCACACTGGGGCGTGTCTACGGAGGAGTGCAGGGAAGCAGCTGGAGCCCATCCGGGTTCCTATTTAAGGGGCCGCCTCCCTTCAGGCGATGGCGGAAGTCGGGTGGAAGAGCACGGAGCTAGAGAGAGGACTGGAGGCGGCCAGGAGAAAGGCACAAAGAACTGTGAGGCCTGGACTTTGGGGGAACAGTGCAAGAGGCACTAGGATGTGCACTGAACTCAATATTGTAAATATTAGTGAATAAATGTGTGTTGGGTGAACAATGATGTCCGTCTGTGTGTGCCCGGGTCCGAGTCCACACTACATGTACCGACACGCACGAAAAAAATATTGCGTTCTGAAGGTTTTTTTTAATAATGGCCGGTCTCTAATAGCAGCGGTCCCTATTAAGCACCGGGAGCTGAGGCTAGTTTTGCAAATAAACGTCGGGGGCCACTTGTCGAGAATATACGGTAATAAACTTTTAATCCCTGGAATAGTTCAAAAGGAAGTAACAGCATGTTTAACTACATAGTAGTTCAATTACATGAAGGCATTGGTTGGGATAAAAACCTTCACTTTATAGGGCCTGTAGAACTGAACCTAAGAACGACTGCTTTAGCAACCCACCGGTAATGCCTATTGCAGAGTTGTCAGAACAATTAGCAGATGTGGAAGGAACAGAAGGAAAACTTAACTCTGCTACATTTGACATTATGTCCCTCTGAGCCTCCTTTAGCTTGAATTGTAATGTTTTTCAAACACTACACCAGTGTTTCTTAAACACATATTAGTGAGTATTTGCATAAAAAACAAGTAACTGATGCTGAAATGTTTATTTATGCAAATAAAAAAACAAATTATATATATATACAAATTATGAGAAAAATTTGAAAGTTACAGAAGTGCTTATATTGTAATACCTAACAGGCCAAAACAATTAATTATATTTTTGAAAAGAAACCAAAGCCAGTTTTCAATGAGATCACTCTTTCTGGGTCTTAGAATCCCAAATTCCTTCATTCCTTTTATTAGGTACAGTGTTGGAAAGTTGAATCCTCATATGTGGTGTAGCATCAAGTCTATTCCAATGCTTTCTTTTTGTTACAGCATAATACAAAAATCCAGTCTTGGATAAAAAAGTTGTGAAAAGGAAGTAATACTTGAATTGCTCATTTTGACCCACTGGAATTCTTCTATTAAGCTAGCCCAGGAATGATTTAATTGAAGTTTGCTATAGTATTGTTCAAATCAGAGTCACTAATTAAATAAATTCAGGCTTCATAATCATTTGCAGAAATTCTGACTGACTTAGCTGTTGTTATTAATGGATTCCAAACCCAAGAATTACCATAGGTGGTATTTGTAAAAATATTGCAAGAAAGATAATTCCATGTCACACACAGTAGGTGCTGTAAAATTTGAATTGAAAACTTCTTTGTGTACTTTTAGAGTTTATTTCTATCAAAAAGTAATTTTTTCTTTTTTAAATTAATGGATGAAATGTTATTCTTTGTGCAAAGTAAATCTCACATTTTTCCCTTATAGTGACAAGCTAAGGTCATTTAATCTTATAAAAATATCTCCTAGATACAGTATGCAAGTCACATTAGCCATGATGAATTTCTTCAACAAAATTGTGTCCTGTTACTTGAAGTGAAGAGAACCAGCATTTTGGTAACACTTTAGTTTAACTATGCAAATATGGTTCTGTAATTAATTTATTATTATGTAACAAGACCTCTTAACACTTATAAAGCATCAGTTGTTTGTTAATCTGTGCAATGTGATCGAGTAACAAAACTTCACTTTGGAGTACTCTGAGGTGGGTTAAAAACAACACATTTCTCTTGATATTACAGATTTAGTGTAAGATCTGTGAATCCTTCATATTAACAAGTCATTTTACCATCATGTCATATGCTTCAGTGCATTCATCTGCACAGAGATGAATAATCTACTGATGCTTTATAAGTGTTTTAAAAACCAAAAGAAGCCCTTGTTAATATCTTGTTACAGAAGAGTACAGTAAATGAGTAACAGATTAATTTCTGTAGTACCAAAACTAAAGTGTTACCAGTAATCCACTATGAAGTTAAATTCTCACTATTGCTTTTCCTCCACCATCTTATGTAAAAGAACCGCTTTAAGTTGACCATCCATCTATCAAAATCTTAAATAATCCAAATTGAAGTGGATAAGATTTAACATATATATATATGTATATTGTAAGATTTCTAAACTCTTTTAGGAGCCCCTAAAGGGATGACACACTGGGGGAACAGCAGGCTCCCAGTGCTGTCAGTGCTGTAGCAGCTCGCCGTGAAAGCAAATCCAACAGGATCGCAGTCGCGCTATAAGTGCCTGCTATCGATGGGTGATGCAAGGAACATTATAAATGCAGGGTACAGTATTAGTTCCTGTTTCAAGCTGAATAAAGCTCGTTTTACTAAAGTACTGAGACTCAGCCTCATGTTTTGGGTTGTAAGACAGGGACTCACACGTCACAGTATGTATGGGAGATAGTTTACAGGCTCAAAAAAGAATACTTTCCTGCCAAACTACAGGGTCACGGGGGTCTGCTGGAGCCAATCCCAGCCAGCATAGGGCAGGAACAAATCCCGGGCAGGGTGCCAGCCCACCGCAGGACACACACACCAAGCACACACTATGGACAATTTAGGATCACCAATGCACCTAATCTGCATGTGTTTGGACTGTGGGAGGAAACTGGAGCACCCGGAGGAAATCCATGCAGACACGGGGAGAACATGCAAACTCCATGCAGGGAGGACCCGGGAGGCGAACCCAGGTCTCTTTACTGTGAGGCAGCAGCACTACCACTGTGCCACCATGCTGTCCTGATCATTAATTAACAAAGGTAAAATTCATCTTTTCATTGATACACCTACACCATTGCTATATTTATTGGCATCCCTCTGAGTGGGCACAATAAATCACAGTCTTTTCCTACAATACTAAAAGATATACTAAATCTAATGCTTAATAATACTTGCTTTTTTGCAGAATCATCTTCCTTCTGGCCACCTTTTTATTCATTAGACATAGTCATCCATCCATCCATCCATCCATTCTCTTCCGCTTATCCGAGGTCGGGTCGCGGGGGCAGCAGCTTAAGCAGAGAGGCCCAGACTTCCCTCTCCCCGGCCACTTCTTCCAGCTTTTCCGGGAGAATCCCAAGCTTCCCAGGCCAGCCGGAGACATAGTCTCTCCAGCGTGTCCTGGGTCTTCCCGGGCCTCCTCCCGTTGGACGTGCCCGGAACACCTCACCAGGGAGGCGTCCAGGAGGCATCCTGATCAGATGCCCGAGCCACCTCATCTGACTCCTCTCGATGTGGAGGAGCAGCGGCTCTTGGAGCCAGGCCTGGAGGTGGGGCTCGATGGCGAGCGCCTGGTGGCCGGGCCTGCACCCATGGGGCTCGGCCGGGCACAGCCCGAAGAGGTAACGTGGGTCCTCCTCCCCATGGGCTCACCACCTATGGGAGGGGCCATGGAGGTTGGGTGCAATGTGAGTTGGGTGGTGGCCGAAGGCGGGGACCTTGGCGGTCTGATCCTCGGCTACAGAAACTGGCTCTTGGGACATAGTCATGTGTGATCATAAAGATGTAAACAAAAAAAAGTCAAACTCATCGAAGCAGATACTTTCAGAAAAACCAATCATTAAATGACAACTCTGTGAAATCAGGCATCAATTCTCAATGTTCTTGTGGGCTAGTTTTCTGAATGAAACTTTAATGAGAATGTGTAGGATCAATTTCCACATTTTATACAATTATTATTATTATTTATTTAGAAGACAACTTTACCCAAGAGTACCTTTAAAATCAATATACTGTACATACATTTGTGTACTTGTCAAAATAGTGCAAATTTAATAGGAAATAATACTTCTTATTTGAGTAGTTTTAAAAACAAAAGATGCCTTACACTTACAACATCATATTTTTGCTGTAATCTCAATATTATTTGAACTAATAGAAGCTATTGAATAGCAGAATCAAAACATTCCTGATTGTCTGATCTCAGTAACACCTTTTTATATATTTAACGTTTTAAAGATTCAGTATTGATTTTTTTTTCCAACTAGGTGTATGTGTTTTAATATTGCAGACTGGCCTTTGAAAGCAGACTAAGAAATTGATATTTTTGAAAGTCAAGGATTGGGTTCAAAAGCAAGTCAACCAGGCAAAGTGAACACTATGTCTGAGTTGCTTGAAAAGCTGAAACAGCCATTATTTTAAATGTTACAGAATGTTTGAACATGAGTTTTTGTATTGACACCCTGGAGTTCTGCTTCAGCGCATAACCCATTTTGGCAGCATTTGCTTTCTAAAGGCTAAACTAAATTTTGTTTAAATTCTTTTGTAAAGAACTTTGTCCATAAAAATAAGACAAGCAACAGTATGCTTTACTGTAAATGTATCATTATGGGATCTATTCCTCCATTTTTAAAGCCACCTGTTTCAAAGCTTGGATGTAGAAATTTGCCAGGCTAATATGGTGGAACACTTTAAACAACTGCTAAAAACTCATTATTTTAACATGGCTGTCTCATAGCTTCATTTTAGTTTAACCCTGATATTCTATATATGCATTTAATTATCATTATCATTCTTGATGGCTCTAAAATCCGTAATAACCCCTAATTACTCTGCTGTGCTTTTTCCGTTTTTCTATCGTGGCGATCTGCACCACCACCCGATCAAAGAACCGTGATGTCCCTATATTGATGAATTAAAGACCAGAAGTCCACATGACCATCATCATCATCAAGTTCTTCCATGTGAGCCCTGAAAACCATGAGGACTGATCGAGATCTTTTATTTTAGGTAGAATGCCTAAAGGGGGCTGGACGGTCTCGTGGGCTCGGAACCCCTGCGGATTTTGTTTTTTTCTCCAGCAGTCTGGAGTTTTTTTCTGTCCTGCCTGGCCATCGGACCTTGCATTTAATCTATGTAAATTAATATTGCCTAATTTTATTTTTATATTTTGTCTGTTTTCTCTTTCTTCATCCTGTAAAGCACTTTGAGCTACATCTTTTGTATAAAAATGTGCTATATAAATAAATGTTGCTGTTACTGTTGTAGAGAGAATATAATAACATAAAAAATTGACAAATGAGAGGAGACCATTCACTACATTAAGCATGTTTTTGGATATTATAGCGAAGCTGTCCCAGTATCTCATCCAGATATTTCTTAAAGTATGTCAAGGTCTCTGCTTCATCTTCATGTCCCAGATTTAACACTGCATTTTAGGCCGGATTCAACATTGTATTGTAAGCGGCACACCCTAAATGTGTGTGTGTTGGTTTGTGTGCAATGTACTCCACTAGGGCATCAGGCATGAGCATCAGAACATGCAGTGTCTCCTCAAGTCAGCAGGAAGCAGGTCACCCATCCAGTAGCACAGATGCTGGACTTTGTTCTTATGAAGAGAAGAAGGCCAGATAGGAGTTGTCAGAAGTGGCAAAGCAATGTGCCATGCTGCTTATCTGACACAGCAGGCAAGTGAGAAGGTGTCAGGTTTTCAGGGACGCCAGGAGCTGCTAAAGAGAGCTGTAACCAGAGTCCCCCATGGTGCACAGCAAATTGAACGACCACCCTGACCAAAGAAATGAGCTTTGGTGCAAGATATAAAAATGGATTGGGGTGCCATGGCATTAATGGAAAATTCTGTTTGAATCGTATAAGATAATGTGAAATATTTAGTTGATGCAAGGAGGAGCACTTGCACAATATATTACACAAATATGTAGTGGTTCTCTTGTGAATTGCTTACACTGTAGAGCATGTCTAGCTCTAGCTGTCTCCATTGCTTTACATAGCTAAGCTATCCCTGTATCTCATCCAGATTCTTCTTAAAGAGTGTCTAGACTTCTGCTTAAACTACATTTTTTGGAGGTTTGTTCCAGAGTCCCACAGCTCTTTGTGCAAAGAAGTGCTTTCTGGCTTCAGTTATAAATGCACTTCTTAATTTCCATTGATGTCCTAGAGTATGTGATTCGCCCTTAACCTGAAAGAATATTGTTGGATCTCCTCTATCAGTATCAGTACCTTTGAGGATTTTAAATTCAAGGATTAGGTCTCCATGCAGTTCCCTCTGCTTGAGACAAAACATGTTTAATTCTTTGGGTCTGTCAGAGTAGGACATGTCCTGGGATGCACTTGGTTGTTACAGCCATAACAATGTATAGTACAGTAGATTAATTATAATAAAAGAGAAAAGCTACAAAACACTATGGAAACTGAAGGTACGTAACTGACTCTGTGGTTTCAAAATGTGGCCTAATGTGGTGCTGGGGAACAACACTGTGCGCTAGCAAAAGGGAGAGTTGTTTCAATGTGCAGAGCTTACAGCATACTGCACGGCTGTAGTAGTAAAGTAATAGGAAGGTGCTGGCGTGCTTGAGAGTTTCCTTGGTGTGCCCTCAGAATTCTCCTCAAAGATCAGTGAGTATGTCCAGAGAATATCCTCTCAGAGTTCCACCTAATAGGATGAGTGAAACTGGTTTATGACTGAAAGTGCAATCTCTCATGATTGGATTAATTTTACTCCCAGTTACAAAATCAGGGCTTGCTCATAGGTGTGATATTCTGTCCATCCTAGTTGGCATTCTTTGAATTATACTTCTTTGTTCTTGCTTGAGTCTATTTCATGTCTTCTAACTCAAGAAGTGTGTAGTGGGGCCTCTGCAAAGATATCAGTTTAACTCTCATTTGCACCTTTGTTATCAGGTGAAATACAGGCAGATCCTGATACAAACTGGAGTTCAGTCACTTTGTTTAGAATGTAAGTGGGGGAGGTCACTACTGGATGTTTACTATATCTGCTGCCTTACCAGTCTTGCTGTGCCACTAAAGTGTATAAAAATGGGTAATGCCCACTTTGTCACACAGGAGAACAATATGTGTTGCTAATAAGGTGCTGCTTGGCAGGAGGTTTACAGCATAACACACACAAATTCACAACCTTCTTAACACTAGAATTACCAGAGCCTATGAGAAAACTCAAAAATCCGGTCCACCTTAAATCCGTTCGCACCTCTCCCTCAGCGTCATTTGTCCTGCAGTAAGACAAGTAAGACAAGCAGTAAGCAGCCGGCTATTCCATCCCCCCACTCACCACCGCAGTTCAATTTGCAAAGAAGTTTCTCAGTGCTCAGTGTTTACGTTTGAGTGAAGTGCTGGAGCTTTATTAGGTAAAAAGGTACATCGTCATTTAGAATACATACATTTCATGTGTGTTCAGTGTCATCAACAATCTCTGTAAAACCATTAACACAGAAATGTTTTTCATTTATTACTAATAATTGACAAAAATGTAGACATGAAATGTGTAATGTGTGAAACCAGAAATACAGATATATGGAATAAACACTTTCACAAATGGTACAAGAATAACAAAACAAGTGCACTTTTAGAATTTAGAAGAAAAAAGAAAGCAGGTTACGGTAGGCAGTTGATATGACAGCTTGCGTGGTGCAATGCTAAGAACTGCTGCCTTTCATTCAAGAGGTCGCAGTTTCGATATCAGCCTCTTACCAAATTTATTATTGTGAGTAGTGAGCTACTGTTATTGTTTATATCATACAATAAAAACATACATTTGATTTGCATCTGTAAATTTATAGTACTTGTACTTTTTTTTTTCAGTTTTATTCTCTCACGTTCAAGCTTCCGCACCCCCCCATGTGACGTCTTTTTCAGATAAAGGTGGGGTAGGTACAAACTTGTTTTGTTATACCCCCTCTTTATTTGAAAACCGTGTCAGATCTTGTGCGCAAACGAGACTGGGAAAACTGTGGACGTGGGTGTGAGTGTTGTGCATGACTGAGAATGACTGTGGATGTAAATTGTTTTTATTCAGTTTTATTCTTGAGTGTTCCTGCTCACACTGAATTAGTATACACCTTCTGACCCATGATGTCAAAGCCGCTGTGACAAAAAAAGAGAGACTCAGATATATATGACATTTGGAATAATTCATTTTATGACCTGTATTGTACATTTCAGAAAACGTTGTTGCACTAATGCAACATTACATTCATTTGCATACCTTCATGTGGTTGTAGTCTTGACGTGACTGTGTTTGTTTTTTTTTCTGATCTTGGCCAGTGTCCACATGTTGCTGCATGTTGGTATCTCTTTTCAACTCCAGGAGATGCAGGGGACAGAATAGTACAGACAGGTCAGTTCCGCGCTATATACAATCAGCAGATTCAAATGATAACAGTTCCCACACACACCCAAGGACCGTCCTTCTTACATTTACAACATGTGTATAAGGTGTGAAGCCTGAAGTCCAAATATCAAAGAAACACTTTCACAAAAGGTGCAAATATAACAGATCAAGTGCTTGTCTATTCAATAATATAAATGCAGAAAAACAACCCGCGTTAGGGTGCGACATTGACTCGCATTTGCTATGAGCGCTTTGTTGGTGCAACAGTATCAGCTGTTGACTGGTAATCTAAACTTCATGGGTCTGACCCCGGACAAGTCCATTTTGAGAATTGAGATGCACATATTCTTACTATTTTAGAATAAAAACATACATTTGATTCCAGTCTGTAACAGCCTGTGTAATTTATGATACTTGTAAAGATAAGCTTTGGTTTTTTTTTTGCTCAGTTTTAAAAAGAAGTGCACTTGTTCTGTTATATTTGTACCTTTTGTGAAAGTGTTGCTTTGATATTTGGAATTCAAGCTTCACACATTATACACTTCATGTCTACATTTTGTCAATTATTACTAAAACATGAAAACGTTTCTGTTTTAAAAATGTATTTACATATATCGTTGTAGACATGGAACACACATGAAATGCAAGTGTTCCAAATAACAATATACTGTAGTATTTATAAAAGGTGTCATTTTTCTTGACTTCTCACTCTATACAACTCTAAGCAACTGACACGTAGGTAAACAGACTTAAGCTGAGAAAACTTTGCGCCGGTGGGGGATGTGATAGCAGGCTGCTTGCTGTTTGCTGCTTATCCACACATTTAAAGGACAAAAAACGCTGATGGAGAGGTGAGAAGCTATTTAAGGTGGGACAGATCTACAAGTTGCTTCATAGGCTCTGGTAATTCTAGTGTTAATAGATACAGCCTTGTTACAGCCAAGTCAGTAATTGTTTACATACATTGTTTGTAATGTGATCTGAAGAAAGTTTTGATGTGCGAGTATAAGACTCATCTAGTTTGCCTAAAGGGATGACAGGCACTGTGTGCAGTGTCCATCCTCATTCTCTTCTGAGCTGCACTAGCACCGTTGGTTGTGGATTATTGACATGGGTTTGAGGAATCCAACTCTTCCTGTGTTTCTCTCTCCCTTCCAGCAGCTTGACTCAAGGTGTATAGTGTACCTCAAATGTGTAACCACATCTTACTTCAACTTCGGTGAACCTTCTTTCACTTTAGAGCTGATGCCACATATCTTCCCATTTCTTTTTTCTTGTCAAAACACCTCTGCTTTTTCACTCATACATCCAAACTACTGATGAATGGTGCTGTTGTCTGCACTGAGTGGAAAAAAGGCAGGATGCCTATACTATAGCATTATTATTAATACTTACTGGAAAATAAAAAATATGATGTCTGGTAAATTTATTTTTCTATACTGTCACCACATTTTTGTTAAATCAGTCAAAGTGTTTTTGAGATTTTGGAGTATTTTGTTTTTCTTTTGTGAGGAGTTACCCCTAAATAGTAATATATACAAAATATTTTTCTTAGTGTATACCTACTTCCCTAGATATACCATCCTGCCAAATTTTAACTTTTTAGCTAAACAGGAAATAGTATTTTGTTGGTGAGTGTGTTATTGAGTGAAACAGTCAGTTAACTTTACAGTATATGTAGGTATGTATGTGTGTATGGTGTCACGCTTAGATCACAAAGTTACACAGATTCATTCAGGGTTTTCAAGAAACAGAAACTTTATTTGTAAATAGCATAATAAAGCTTAAAGAATAAAGCAGAGGATGTCTGGGGGAAGATAGACAAGGCAGTGAGATCAAAGGACGGCTGCAGCTCAGGCTTTTAAATGTTTGAAGCCCCGTGTGAGATGCAGATCACGCAGGACGGCAGCAGCAGCAGCAAGCCTGCAGGTGATCTAGCAAAGAGGAGATAAAAAACTGTACTGTATTTGTTTCCCATTGAATCACTGTTTAAGAGGGGGTTTCGGAGGAGCAGCCACATCCCCTTGGGGCTGCGTTCAGCATGTTCACAATGTGTATATATATATATATGTATATTTATTGATATTGTAAGATAGGTGCTTTATTGCGCCCGACCTTGCACAGACTCATACTGAGGCATTAGTAAAACCACACAAAGACTTAATTTTTTCTTCACCTGTGGTGTACGTCTTCCCTGTGAACCCCACAGGCATAAAACAGTCCCAGATAAGCAAAAGTACTTCCCTTCTGGCACCACCACTCCTCCCTTCATCCTCCTCCGCCCAACTCTGGCCCCTGAGTTGTGGTTGCTGGACCCTTTTATAGCTCCCCCGGAAGTGCTCCAGATGCTTGAACACCTGTTTCCAGTTGCACTTTCGGGGGCTTGGCAGAAGACTCATCCAGCCTGGCTCAGGGACCCATGCAGCACCCCCGGTGGCCACCCCAGATCCCATGGAGCCTGAAGCTGAGGCACCACCGTCAGCCAGGGAGACTGCCACCAAAGGTCCGGGGGGAGGTATTGAGCAGTCCATGGTTGCTCCCCTGAAACATACGTCGAAGGGGCGTCCCAGCTGGGCATGAGTCCTGGCCTAACCCTGTGGAGCTCAGTACCACAGCTTCGACCTGTGGAAACATAACTAAGAGGTCTGGGGGTATTGCCCTGACATCCCTGCCAATCGGATGTCCTCTCTGGACAACACCGCCAGACATGCCCACAGCGGCCGCAGTTATAACACGACTGACCCCCTCCAGTACGACCCCTGCGGGGCCAGAAGGAGGAAGGAAACCCCTGCCCCTTCGTTCACTCATCTGAGGGCTCGTGGCATCTCCGCCCCTCTGCAGTGCAGCCCTCCAGTGCCCTAAAGCAAATGGACTTACACTGCACTCTGTCAGGAGTCCCCGTCTTTATTTCCCGGGTCCTCCTCCTGTTCTGGCGTGCAATGACGGTCTGGGTCCCCTTATTGGAAGAAGAGGGCCCCCGTGGCGTCTGCACCCCTTTGGACGCCCGCGAGACTGGTGCCAGCAGTCGAGGAAAGGCTGTTTGGCAGCCGAAGTCTATCAGCTGCCTCCCTGCACTCTCCTCTGCCGCACTGTCAGGCATCGTGGCCACGTCTCGCGTGGGAGGTGGGACGGCCTGGCAAGCAGAACTGATCACTACTACTGCTGTTTCACTCCGCCGTACCCTGTCTTGTACGGCACAGGCGTCACTCACCTGTACCGCTGCATCCTGCAGGCTGGAGAATCTCGCACCGTGCCGCTTCAGCCACTCGATGATGGCTCCTAACAACGCACCGAGCTTCTTCTCCACTTCTTCCTTCGTCTCCTGCAGGACCTGAAAAACTTGAACACATAAAATCATTCCCTAATATATAAAGTGAAAACTTGAATATATATAAAGTCAGCATTGGAATATATAAAACTAGCCGAAGCCCCGTAGCATACGGTGGTGTAAGAATAGGAACGGAAAACGGTGAGAAAGGAATTCAGTATAACAAAGGCTTAGGAATCCACCATTACAGTATAATGAAAATAGCAAGGAGCGAAACCAATGCCAATGGTCGAGAGAGTACCTTCCTGTAGCAGGCTACAGAAAACACAGACATATATAGATAGATGCCGCATTCACTAGCGTCCGTCTGGAGGATAAAAGGCAAAGAGAAGTTAGGTGCCATCAAAATAGGTGCAGACTTAAGGGCCTGTTTCAAGTCACTAAATGCAGCGCCTGTCTTCTCAGTCCATACCACAATGTTCGGGGCCCTCTTCTTTGTTAAATCAGTCAAGGGCGCCGCTCTCTCCGAGAACCGGGGTACAAACCTGCGGTAGTACCCGGCTAACCCGAGAAAGGCTTGGACCTGCCGCTTGGTTCGCGGACGGCGCCATTTCAAAATGGCATCAACTTTGGAGCCCTGTGGCCTCACGGTACCCCGACCTACCAGGTAGCCTAAATATTTGGCTTCACTTAACCCAAAGAAGCATTTCTTGGGATTAATCCGGAGCCCGGCCTCACCAAGTGTTCGCAATACCGCTCGGACCTGCTCTAGGTGTTCTGTCCACGTGCTGGAATAGATGACCACGTCATCAAGGTAGGCAGCACTGTATGAGTTATGCGGGCGGAGCACTTTGTCCACCAGACGCTGGAAGGTTGCTGAAGCCCCGTGTAACCCAAATGGAAGGACACAATACTGCCAGTGTCTGCTAGGGGTACTAAACGCGTTTTTTTCCTTCGCGGTGTCCGTTAAAGGAACCTGCCAGTACCCTTTTGTCATGTCAAGTGTGGTCAAGTACGGAGGAGGTCGTCCACTCGAGGCATTGGATAAGCATCGAATTGGGAGACTTGATTAAGCCGATGGAAGTCATTGCAAAACCTCCAACTCCCATCAGGCTTACCGACGAGCACAATTGGGCTGGACCAGGGACTATAACTTTCCTCAATCACACCTAGCTCCAGCATGTGCTTGATCTCAAGCTCCACTTCAGCCCTTTTTGCCTTGGGAAGACGATGTGGGCATTGTCGGACAATAACCCTGGGCTCTGTCACAATGTTGTGCTCAACCAGAGAGGTCCTTCCGGGGCATTCACTGACTACCTCCTGGACGGCCCGGATAACTGTTTCCAGCTCCTGCCGTTGTCTGGGACTTAAGTCCGTACCGAAGTTAAGGCGGTGTGTGTGAGCGAAGAGTGAGCGGGGCTGGCCAGAGGAGGGATCGGGGTCCTTGTCCTTCCACGGTTTCAGCAAGTTCACATGATAAACCCGCTCCTTTGGCCGATGATTGGGTTGACTCATCAAATAGTCGACCAGCCCCTTCCTCTCCTTACCTTCGTAGGGGCCTTGCCAATGGGCAAGCAGCTTAGAGTGGTAGGTAGGCACTAGGACCATGACCCGATCTCCCGGGTGGAACTCCCGTAGCGACGTGCCGCGGTTGTAATAACGGGCCTGTGCTGCTTGTGCTTCTTCCATGTGACTTTTAAGGAGAGGCCGAATCTTTCCCAATCTATTGCGTAACTGCGCGATATACTCTAATATGTTTGTAGAGGGAAGAGCCTCTTCTTCCCATCCTTCTTTTAGAATGTCTAATATGCCCCGAGGTTGTCGCCCATACAGTAATTCAAAAGGGGAGAACCCCGTGGAGGCTTGTGGGACTTCCCGATAAGCAAAAAGGATGAGGGGGAGGAGCTGATCTCAGTTCTTTCCATCCTTGCTGACCACCTTACGTAGCATTTGTTTGAGAGTCTGATTAAACCTCTCTACTAACCCGTTGGTTTGAGGATGATACACCGCGGTCTTTAAATGCTTTATTTTCAGCAACTTGGCAGTCTCCTCGAACATCTCCAAGGTGAAAGGTGTCCCCTGGTCTGTCAAGACTTCCTTGGGAACACCCACACGCGAAAAGACCCCTAGTAATTTCCGTGCGATGGCTTTGGATGTAGCTAAGAGCAATGGAACAGCTTTGGGGTATCGTGTAGCGTAATCCACGAGGACTAAAATGTACTTGTGTCCTCGGGCTAAGGGCTCTAGGGGTCCAACCAAATCGACCCCAATTCTTTGGAAGGGAACATCAATCAGGGGAATAGGGAATTTGTCGCAGTTGACACTCCGGGCAGGAAGCGCAAAAGCGACGAACCTCCTCATTGATTCCCGGCCAGTAGAAACAGAGCTTGATCCGCTCCAGAGTTTTTTCGGTGCCCAAGTGGCCACCTAGGAGGTGGGCGTGTGCTAGCTCGCAGACCTGCCGCCGGAAGGTACGCGGAACTAGCAGCAGCTTTCTCTCCTGCCCATCATGCATTGCTACACGATAAAAAAGGTCGTTGTCTAATACAAAGTGAGGGCCCTGTGGTATAGACTGATCAGTGCGCTGGCCATTTACAAGGACCACTGCATTTTTTGCAAACTTCAGGGAGTCGTCATTCCATTGCTCCCTTCTGAAAGAAGCCGGCGTCTCTTTAAATTGAAACCGCAATACAAAGAGAGGGTCAGCGTCGACCTCAAGGGGCGTGGTTTCCTCCCGTTCCGTCTTGGCTTCAGTGGATGACGTACCAGCACGGAATGGCCCGGGGGTTACCACGTCACTCAGGGAAGACGCTTCGTCTCTCTCTGCCGGCTGATTACATGGCGTGGAGGCAGCCTGAGACGGCTCATGCTCGTCTATAACAAGGCCCAAAGTATTCCCGGGAGTGGTATGTGTCTCACCGCTTTTAATTTCAGGCCAGTTCCGCCCCGGTATAACCGGGTGTGGAGGATCAGGAAAGATTGCCACGGTTAATTTCCGAACCGATCCCCCGTAACTCATGACACACGTGGCGGCCTTGTACCAGCGGGTTTCCCCGTGGACTCAGGTTATACTGACCTTATACTTTAACCACTGTTGCGATAGCACAAAATGGCGGGCAACAATGGAAGTGTTGCTGCCGGTGTCTAACAGAGCAGACGTTTTGTACCCGTTGACGACCACCGTGCCTGTTTGTGGAACCGCCAACGGGTTTATCAGAGCACACCAACCTCTCCTCCCCCTCCACCTGTATTCCGCCTTATTCCCAAGTGGTTTGAGCGCCCGCGGTCCCGGGGACGCCGGCACAAGCTCTGGGTTGCACAGGGTGGGCCTAGGTGTTGGGACATACCCCAGTTGAGTTTGGCTAAAGGATGGTTCAGCTTCCTCAGATTGCGAGGCCGTCCTTTGTTTTTCTATGAGCTCTATGAGCTCTGCCATGTTTGTAAATTCTCTACCCCAGACCGGCTGGGTGAAGCCACGGGGTAGTGTGTCCAGAAGCAGGTAGCAAGCCACCTGCTCTATGACTTGAAAGGGCTTAAGTGTCTGTGGCCGCAGCCACTGCCCTACTTTTGCCCATAGGGACCAGGCTTGCTGTGGGGTTGGCCGCTCTGGGTCAAACCTCCAGTTTTTCAGGCTACTCACCTGCCAGTCTGGGGCACCCCTTGGTGGAAATCGGGGCTCTGGCTTCACAGGCATCCCTCTTTGCCTCCCTCTTCCGAAGCAGCCCAAGTCTGTGAGCCCCTCCCAAACACTTGCCTAGTTGAGCATGCCGGGAGCAGAGCCTGTACCAGGCCACTCCGAAACACGGGCCACCCTCCCCGCCTGAAAACTCGGCCCCGGTATGATCCCACCTGGACGTGTTGCAGGTCCTGTCCCCTTCTCTTCCAGGACTTCTCCATCCTGCCGACTACGCCAATGTCACAAAGTTGAGACATACTCAAAGAAAAGTTTGGGGCAGCCACCCGTATAATCTCGAAACCTGGCTGCAAAATTTTTCTTTTTACAGAAATACAGCACTGAAGTGCATATAACGAGTCCAAGACAAGACTGAGGGAAAAGGGAAAAAGGGCAGGCTTTTAAAGGGGAAGACAGGAAGTGAGGTCATGGGAATCGGGCACGTGTTCGTTACTCATTGGATCAGGCCCGGACGTGACATCAGGGGGCCGGCGCCGGTTGGTTCTGTCTCCATTGGTTCGGTCCCGGAAGTGATGTCACGAGAGCCAGGTGGAGTCTCCCAGGGATGGTCTACAGGGAAGTGAGAAAAAGAGTCAGTGCGCTCTGCCATACCCCGGCCTGCCTCAGAACTGCCGTCACTCAAGCCCTTTAGCTGTCTCCCATGCGCACGTGTGTAACAGTGGAAACCGGGTTTTTTGATGAAAAAAAATAATGTTTTAAACAGTATCATTTACATACAGCAGATTTTGGTGAATCATTTACATGCAATTATTTATATCCATTTGTACACTAAAAGCGTGCGTATCCCATGGTCTAAGAGTTGGTGGGCGGGGCTCTGTGAGTTGGCGATTGTGGCTCTCTGTCTTGCGTGTGGTGTAAATTCAACGTGGCTCAGAGGTGCATGTGGACTTTTGCACAGACGAAAGCGACTGAGGCTGTGTTTAGTGAGTTGTTGCATGCCTCGAGAAAGACACTGGACTCGGGAGGACGGTTACAGTTGGCGTGCGTGGCTCTGTCGTGTGTATCCCATGATGCGATAGGAGGGTTACAGTTGGTGGGCGGGGCTCTGTCGAGCGTATCTCATGGTCTTAGAGTTGGCGGGTGGGGTTCTGTCTTGCTTGCACTCAGTGTCTTGCTTGCGCTCAGTGTCTTGCGTGCCCTTAGTGAATTATATATATATAGATCATTCCCGAATATATACAATTAGGACAATTCACAAATAAAATCGTCTGGTTCCATCAAATATTCTCTAATTTCCTTGCTTGTCATTTCACTCGTACTAGTGAAAGGTAAACTTCGACAGAAGCCACTCAGAGTCGATCGGGCTTGTGAGGTTCGTCCAAAAATGCACCCATACAAAAAGAATAAATAAATATAGTGTTCAAAATGCCAGGCACATACATCATTTTGAATACATTAACTGAACAGTGGGTTTTTTTTTTATATTATTCTGAAGAAGTTTTTGTTAACTTATTTCATTATGTTGTATTAGGAACTCATTGAGATGTGCCTGAGTCGTTTCAATCAATATCAATATAATCTGACTTTAAATTTATATATTCAGGAATGAGTTTATATATTCCTTTTTTTTTTTTTTGGTTTTTGAAACTTTATTTAAGATTTGAAGTAAAAACAGTTCACACAAAAAAAGGAAAAATTAATGTTAAGAAAAGTTCAGTTCTAAACTAATCTTGTTACATCTCAAATCGTTACTTCTTACTTAACATTTCTGAACCATTTGAAAACGGTCAGAAAACTGTATGCTTATCCCATTTCTAAGCTTAAATGGGTCTTTTAAGTCCTTCTTTAATGGGACCTGTTCTAAACAAACTGAGCTTATTATCACACTGTTATTCAGTTATAGTAAGAAGGTTCTATCTCTTGTTAACTTATAGGGGGAAAAGACTATACCATACGTTATGACTATGAAAGGAATTTATATTCTATTCAGATTAAGCAAACATTAATATGAGTTTAACTCAAAACTTTAACTTTCTAAGATTGGCTCTTACATTTCCGGCCCCTAATTGGCTATACAGGAGTGGAGACAATTACTATACTTTACTTCAATATGAGCCAATTACTTTTATATTAACTATTCTTTTCAAATCATTAGCGATAACACTGCAAACAAACATTTTAAAAATTTCTTATTTCAAACATTGGCTGTTTCTTGAAGCACACACAGTTTATTCACGGGTCTGTCCAGTGTGCTGGTTTTGGTTTGCACACAAACTCTTCTGACTGCACCTTTGGCATCTGGCATTGTCTTGATGACTCGACCCATTACCCAGGAATTGCGAGGTGTAGCTTTATCTACAATTAGAATGACATCCCCTGGTTCAAAATTTCTTCTTGGTGCAAGCCATTTTTGACCTTTTTGAAGCATTGGCAAATACTCTTTTGTCCATCTTTTCCAAAACAAATCGGCCATGTATTGAATTTGTTTCCAGCGTCTTCTTGGGTATGGTTCATTTTCTGAAATGAGTTTAGGTGGTATTTCAGGTTTTGTCTTCAATAATAACAAGTGATTGGGTGTGAGGGTTCCAAATCATTTGGGTCATCTGATGTCTTCGTAAGGGGTCTGGTATTGAGTATTGATTCCACTCTACACATCATTGTAGGAAGGTTTTCGTCATCGAGTGTTTGTTGGTTTAGTGTTGAATTTAAAATCTTTCTTATGCTTCTGATTTGTCTTTCCCACACTCCACCTTGGTGAGAGGCTGATGGTGGATTAAAAATCCATTTGATTTGTTCTTGCATCATGGCATCACTGATTTTTTTGTGTTCCAATTTTTTAATAGCTTCTCGTAGCTCTCTTTCTGCTCCAACGAAATTTGTTCCATTGTCTGAGTGCATGATTTTAACTTGTCCTCTTCTATCCGTAAATCGGAGTATGGCTTGGATACAAGAATCAGTGTCTAAGCTATGTGCGATCTCTATGTGCGCAGCTCTGGTTGTTAGACATGTGAAGATTACTCCGTACCTCTTGACCAAACTTCTTCCTCTTTTGACTAGGAAGGGGCCAAAATAATCAACTCCAACATTAGTGAACGGTGGTTGGTTTGATGCTAGGCGATCTTCTGGCAAATCTGCCATTTTTTGCTCACCTACTTTCTCATTGTATCTTCTGCATGTTGTGCACTTTGAAATTATTTTTCTGATAGCTGAATTTGCTTGAGGTATCCAGTATTTCTGCCGTAATTGTGCGAGCACATAGTTGCGCCCACAATGTCTGACGCGTTTATGAATGTGCTGCAATATGAGAGAAGCAACATGTGAATGCTTGTGTAGAATTGCAGGATGTTTAGCTTCTTCGGGCATTGCAGCTTTACAGAGTCTTCCTCCAACTCTCAGTATTCCATCTTGTATGATCGAGTTTATATATTCCGACGCTGACTTTATATAATCAGGAATGACTTTATATATTCTAACTCTAACTTTATATATTCAGGAATTACTTTATATATTCCGATGCTGACTTTATATATTCAGGAATGATTTTATATATTCCAGTGCTGACTATATATTCAGGAATGACTTTATATATTCCGATGCTGACTTTATATATTCAAGTTTTGACTTTATATATTCAGGAATGACTTTATATATTCCGATGCTGACTTTATATATTACGAAAATCATTGTAATTGCCTGTTTGGCACCCCATAATAAATATATATATATATATATACACTGTATGTATTTGCATGTAAGTATAAATAATTTTCATTTAATACTCACATTTACCTTAATATTTAACAGTGAAAATAACTACAGAATTTCTATTCTATTTCATATTATTTTTCATGGGTATGGAAACACATCTAGCATTTCATAAGTAAGGAAATTGTTTCAACTAATATATAAATATGTGTGTATGGACTTGCAGCCCATGGGGCCAAGGGACTGAAAATTGTTGTATTGGTGTTAGAGGTGATTCAATAGATACACACCTTTTGTTTTAAAGATGAGCACAATGGTATTTCCATGAAAAACTGAATAGCTTTTCCTAAGGGTCCAGAATGATTGCAAAACAACACATTTCAGGATGATATGCCAGGCACAAAATATAAAAATACTTAAGTCTTATTTTCCTTATTCTTTATTATCTTAATAAATGCATTAAAAGCGCAGATGAAGTGCCCATGTTTTCTACTTGAAATGAGACAGGATGTCTAGATATACAATAATAAAACAGAAAACTCAAGAATTGTTTTTAACCTGGATCATATGAAAGAGTTATACTGTAGGATTTTTGTGCACATTCCGTGTTGCCAAGCTACAGACAAGAATTTGTGGTTATGATGATTAAAATCAGTCAAATGACATTTAAGTAAAAGTGATTAATGAAAGAGCTTGTTCTAAAAAAAAAAAAAAAAAGAAAGGGCAGATTTAACAAGAACATTTTTAACAGAGAATAATAAATGACTAACTTATTTATGAACAAAATATTTTAAATGGAAAAATGCCAAACGTGAACGTAAATTTCATTTTAATTGATCATTTTAACCCTTTGGCTAAATAACTCCTCTGGAACTGTATTATAAATGTGAACATGCAGTGCCATAGTATAGTAAGATATTTTTGAATAATATAGGTAGCAACAATGCATAAATTAGCAAAGCAAGTTAAGAAATGTGCCAACATTAAGCTTCATTTCATCTTTATGAATATGAATATCCCTTTCAGGTTTGTCATTTCTTTCTGCATTCACTTTTTCAAAGTTGCTCATACTATTCATGCTAAACTTGAGTTAGAGTGATGGCACCTTTTTTTCGTGCAAATAGTATTATCTGCTAATGATGTCAATTAAAAAAGAAATTGCTTAAATAATTCAGATTTTAATGACATAAAATAAATCTACACACCTAATACAATTTCCAATAATTAGAAAGAATCACATATGCAGATTGTTTTTCTATTAGCACTGTAGCAAGTTAATAATTCTAATATCTGTATACATGGTGCATGCAAGAAAACTTTAAATTGGTATGGGACGACTAATACCCTGACAAAATCTGCCACAAATGTAGTGTTAGCTAGCATCTTGTTAAGAAATGTTATTTTGATATTAACAAACAATAAAAAGGCACATAGTAAATAACATATGGTCCAATGCCCATGTATTTTTAATAATGGCAGCAAGAAAGTATATTATGTTGTGGAATGATGTTCTTCAATATTTATTTTCTCTCACATTTTGCGAGTGTTCCTATTGTGTTAAGTTTTGATGATTTTCTTTCATTGTTACATGACAAAGTGTGCTAGGTAGATTTCACAGATGTGATGGTCTGTTCATTGGGTGGCAAGAAATGTCCATGCAGTTTACAACAAACTATGAGTTTTGGGGTTTTTTTTATGTTATTTGCCATGCAGTTGTGCTACATGAGACTCTTTATATTGCTTTACCACTCAGACTCATTTTTGGCCAACTCAAATCTGTCACCATATAATGACATATAAGCTTCTTTAGGTCTTAAATGGATGAACTTGAAAACATTTTAATCTTTGTTTGAGTTCTTCAATTTATAATTTTCTTGTGTCATGAAGGAAATTGTTTTATTTAATTTTTATATTACCTCAGTTTTTCATTCCTACATCAAACTCCAAACCCAATTAACACTTTTAAAAACAGGCTATAAAAAAAAAACTTTCTTGCCATATATAAAATTATCCCATGAATCATCTCCCAACTTGAAAACGTAATATATAAATAAAAACTATGTTGGGTTAAAATGAAAAACATTCTTGGTCTTTTTAAACTAACCACATAATTAACTTTGACTAATTCGGAGGTACAAGGGTACGCCTACAAAATATCACTATGCTTATACTTTCACCATTACAATATAGTAGTCACTGTCTGCTCATTTGCAATTCACCCCTAATTTTCTATTTCTACATTTAGACTGAAACTGCATTTAAATAAACTACATTTTTAATTGTGTCATTCGCCTTTTTTTTAGTGTTTTTCCTTACCACTTATAATTTAGGTATGAATATGTAAGTATAAATTGGAATTGTGTCTAATTTTGTAAACTATTTTAAGCAATAACAGAAGAGGGCACTCTTGCAGTGAGCCAAAGGTATCAAAAATGATGTTGTTACTATAGGATAATTAAGCACACATAAATTTAAAAAGGTAGAATTCAAGGGACAACAGGATGGACAAAACAAGAAATCTGCTTCCATCTGGACTTACCTACATAGACTGGCACTCATATCTGGAATTTCTTGCTATCATCTCAGGTAGCATAACATACTCCTCATCTAAGATCTTTCTCTGTCTGTGACACACACACAAAACAGCCTGCATTCCTTTTCTCCCACAAGTTAGCCTTCTCCCTGTCTCTCCTCCCGAGTCCATTCTTAATTAGCCCTTTGATGTAGCAAAGATGTATTAATTAATTTGAATAAATTGCACAACAAAACAGGCATCTTACTTTTAGATAAAAAGGATACTTGACATTCATGTAGATCTTATAAACAGTGCAAAAAAAGGTTAAAACACCCTTTTTTAAAGTTCTGCTTTTGTTTACGTGAAGCATAACTGGGATTCAAGACAAACCATTTAAAGACCTTTTCACATTTAATAAGATATTGTAACCTATAAGACAAATACCTTTTCTTAGCAAAGAAGTATTTTTCACCAGTGTCTTGGTTGCATAAGTGTGCACCCTCTGTAATAGGGTTTATTACAAAGTTTAGATTTAACCAATCCATGTCTAAATCATGTAGAAACGGAATTTGCCTAAATGTGAAGGAATTTTGATGAGCTTTAATTAAAATCAGATGTTCTTCTAGGAATTTCATAAAAGGTACAGAATCAGGACAGGCAAATAAAGAAAAATTTCAAAGACTTTCCACATACCTTAGGAGATTATGAAAGTCATCATGAAGAAGAACAGAAATATGTCACCTCCAAAACATGAAAAAATTCAGACATCTGTTGCTAAATTACTTCTGGGACATTTAAAGGGGTTATCACACATGTGTGCTTTTCTTCATCCCGAGTTGATTATCCCATTTCAAGTTGCCTTTTCTCTTATGGTTGTGCTGGACACTGCTCCTCTCCTGTGCCACATTAATGCTAGCTTTATCTCTTGCCATCTGGACAACTTTTTGCAATATACAAACTAGAGTAGAACTGTATTATGTTATGAGTTTTTTCCTGCTTATAGAAAAGATTTTTAAACTGGCGTGGCACCTGTTGTTTAATATTAAATTTACCACAGGGCTAAATACAATGTTATTGTTATTTTATGTGACACCACAGCTCCTGTTAAAATTAAAAGTGCCCTGGCATTACTTTCATTAGCTCTAACCTGCTCTGCATGTGTATTGCACCATCGTTTTTGAATTCTTACAAGGTTCTACTTTTTCATCTACTCTTTGTCTTTTATTTCCGGTCCCGGGTGTGGTTAAAACTCTTGGCACAAAGTCTCACAGGACATGAAAGTATCTCTCTGAAAAAGTCACGTCTCGTCCCAGGCTAAAAGGTCACGTCTCGTCCCAGGATTTTTTTTATTATAATAGAGATATAAATACATTCACTCTGATTTGATGTTATTGCAGCTAAAGTTGACAGAAAGAAAGGAGAATCCGCCTAGCTTTCTGGAATTGCTAGGTGAGATCCGGGCTGAGGAGGAGTATGCAGCTTCCCAAGCCAAGCTCAACTTGTCTGTTAAGAAAGTTAACACTGATAGGGAGGCAGACATTCTTAACCTGAGGTCTGAAATTAGGGAGTTGAAGGCCATGTTTGCTTCCATGACTGCTAAGACACACAAAGAGTTGAACAGATAGAATGTGGTAGAACATCAAGCTCTAACTACAGAGCCTCCAAAGAGGAACAGTGCAGATGTGGAAGTGGCAGCACTAAACAAACAGGAGAAAAGGTTGCAAAAGAAAATGTTGGCTAGGGAAACTGATGCTTCAGATACACCTACTTTTGCATTGACTGTGGAGCCCTCCAGAGCTACCACAAACAGCATTAGGTTTCCCAGTGACAAGGGAGACAGCTTCTGCTACCATTGTGGAGAGAATGGACACTTTTTGCTAATAAGTGTAACAATGCAGAAACCAGACTAAAGTTATCCAAAAATTGATTAGGTCCCTTAAGCAGGCTAGATCAAGGGTTTTGCCAAGCTGGGAAGGTTGTGAGGATGTCACAGTCTGCTCAGCCAAGAAAAGTGAAGTGCATGCAATAAGAACTCGAGACATCCCCAGGGGACTTATAGGTCCGTTCTCTGTGATACTTTGAAGATTAATGGAGAACAGTGTGATGCCTTGCTCGATAGTGGCTCCCAAGTCACAATCATCTTTGAAGCATTGGATAGGCAGCATTTGTCTGATGTCCTGATTCATCCTGTTTCAGGATTGGCCATATGGGGTTTAAGTGATACTAGTTACCTCTATCTCGGTTATATTGTGGTTGACATGGAGTTCCATGAGAACATCACTGACTCTAAGGAAACCATTTCAGTTTTAGCTTTGATCTGCCCTGGGCCCCAAACTCCAGATCAGGTTCCCGTTATTCTAGGGACCAATGCTAGGTTTTTCAAACGTTTGGCTAGGCAATGTGAAGAAGCTGCCAGGGTGGATATTGCCCAGACTCTGGGAATAAGAGTGGAAGAGCTGGCGATGGGTACCACTACAGTGAGTGCTGAAGGAGAAGATGATGAAGTGGGTTGTGTAAGATGGATGGGGTCAGTTCCCCTGACAGTAGGGATGCTTGGATGGTAGAAGAATCTCTGAATGATCCACTTCGTGCTGGAATGCTACTACAGCCAATAGTAATGCAGAGTCCTGCCGTTTATGTGGACCACTTTAATGTGTTGGTACACAACGAGTCTACTAGAGACACAGTCCTTCCAGTTGGAACGATTATGGGCCACTTGTATTCTGTTGATCCTGTGTCACCAGCACCAAAGACTACGACAAAGCCTGTGGCACAGATGGAAACCCAAAGGTTCAACCCTAGCCTTATCAATTTTAGGAATTTGTCTATACCAAAAAAATGGAAGATTAGACTCCAGCAGAAGCTGTCTGAAAAATCTGGTGTATTCTCAATGCAGGAACGGGATGTGGGATTGGCCAAAGGGGTTGAGCATCATATCCACCTGGCAGACCTAAGAACTTTCAGAGAGCGGTCACGACACCTAGCCCCAGCAGATATCGATGATGTTTGAAGACATCTACAAGACCCTTTGAAAGCGGGCATTATTAAGGAATCCTGAAGTCCATACACCTCTCCAATAGTAATAGCTAGAATGAAAAATGGAAGTGTGCGGATGTGCATAGACTACTGGACTCTCAATAGCAGAACTATAACTAATCAGTACACAACCCCACGCATTGATGATGCACCTGACTGTTTGTCAGGGAGCAAGTGGTTTTCAGTCTTAGACTTGCGAAGTGGGTACTATCAGATAGCCATGGCAGAAGAAGATAAAGAAAAAACTTCCTTTTTCTGCCCCCTAGGGTTTTATCAGTTTGAGAGGATGCCTCAGGGCATCTCCAGAGCCCCAGCAACTTTCCAGAGATTAATGGAGAGAGCAGTAGGTGAAATTAACCTTCTTCAAGTTCTGGTCTACTTGCATGATCTAATAGTATTTGGAAAATCATTGGAGGAACATGAAGAACGACTTTTGAAGGTGCTGGACAGACTTGAAGAGGTGGGGCTTAAAATCTCAATTGACAAATGTCAGTTCTGTCAAACTAAAGTGAAGTATGTGGGGCATATAGTATTCGCAAAAGGCATTGCCACAGATCCAGATAAGATAGAGGCTGTTTCCCAGTGGCCATAACCCACTGACCTGAAGTCCCTGAGGTCATTCCTGGGATTTTATGGGTATTATCGTTGGTATATAGCCAACTACTCTGCTATTGTCAGACGCCTCACAGAGCTCACCAAGGGGTATGCTCCACCATAAAAAGGGGAAAAAAATGAGTAAAGACAAAACAAAGACTTACCTGAAAGAACCAGACCCTTTTGGTGACCAGTGGGATCAGGCTTGCACTGATGCTTTCCATCACATTATCCAGTGTCTCACCAATGCTCCAGTACTAGCATTTGTTGATTCCAACAAGCCCTATTTCTTCCATGCCGATGCAAGTTTGAAGGGACTTGGTGCTGTACTGTATCAGGAATACCCAGAAGGATTAAGACCTGTAGCTTTTGCCAGTAGGAGAGTGACTACCACTGAACAGCACTATCCAGCACATCAGCTTGAGTTTTTGGCACTGAAATGGGCTTTGGTGGATAGGTTCCAAAACTACTTATATGGATCAAAATTTACTGTGCGTACCGATAATAATCCACTTACGTATGTGCTGACTACAGCCAAGCTTAATGCAACAGGACATCGCTGGCTTGCTGCTTTAAAGATCTAGGACTTTGAAATTCAGTATCGACCTGGCAAAAACAATATAGATGCCGATTTGCTGTCAAGAAATATAGTCGATGATGCTGAAGGAAGAGAGTAGAAAAAAATTTCGACAAGTGGTGTAAAATCCATTTGTCAGCGAGTATGCCAGGATGAGGTGTATGAGAAGTTCCCTAGATGTATTGATCATATTGGAGTATCCCCTGAGTGTGTTCCTGTTGTATATGTTTTGCCTAAGTGCCTAGATACATACTCATTTAAACAGATGTCCAAAGCGGGCTTGAGAGAAGGTCAGAAAAGGGACAACATTATAAAAAGAGTGACTGAGGCCCTAAAGCAATGAAAATGGCCAAAAGTTGGAGACTCTGACAAAGAGATGGCCTTGATGAAACGCGAGAAGGGTCGCCTTGTGATGAGAAATGGACTGCTACATAGGCTGACCCAGAAGCCATCGGGAGAACAAGTAATACAACTAGTTCTACCACATGAACTCAGAGAATCAATTCTACACTCCTTACATCATGATATGGGTCACTTGGGAGTAGAAAGGACCATTGACCTTCTAGGAAATAGATTTTACTGGCCCCAAATGGCCTTGGATGCAGAACAGTATATACAGAACTGTGGGGAGTGTGTCACATGCAAGACTCCCTGAAAGAGAGATGCACCCTTACATCAGATAATAACCCGTCGTCAGATGGATCTAGTCTGTATTAATTTCTTTTCCATGGAACCTGACTCAAAACGGATTAGCAATGTTTTAGTAGTAGCAGACCAATTTACTCGCTACACTCAGGCATTCCCTACAAAGAACCAAAAAGCTCTTACTGTGGCGAAGGTTTTGATGGAGAAGTACTTTGTTCATTATGGTTTGCCATCCCGAATACATTCTGACCAGGGACGAGATTTTGAGAGCCGATTGATAAAAGAATTCCTGAGGATGTTGGGGATACGGAAATCCCGAACCACTCCATACCACCCCCAGGGGGACTGTCAGCCAGAAAGATTTAACTGTACCATTCTATCTGTGCTAGCCACATTACGCCATGAAAAAAAGTCAACATGTACCATATGTTGTACATGCCTATAACGGTACAAAATGTGATGCTACAGGCTACTCACCTTATTTGTTAATGTTCAGAAGAGAAGCAAGAATCCCAGTGGATCTTTGTCTTGGAGCGTCCACTGATGGACCCAGTGAGAGGAGTCATTGAGTACATTGAGAGACTTAAGGGAGATTTGAAAACGGCTTATGAATTAGCCAGCCAAGCTGCTGACAAGGCACATGAACAGAACAAAAAAACACGTGACCTTTCAGAATATAGACATTGGAGACAGAGTGTTGCTGAGAAACCTGGGAAACAGAGGTAAACAGAAACTCGAGGGTCGTTGGAACCCACTGCCACACATAGTAGTGGGGAAACTTCCAAACCAACCAGTATACCGGGTGAGACCTGAAGATGGAAGAGGTGGTAAGAAAACATTACACAGAGATCACCTATTAGCCATTAAGTCATCAGTGAGATTGCCCGAGGCCAAAGCTAGTGATGAGTCATCATCAAGACCAATGTTAAGGATAAAGGAGACCAATGAGCAAAGGAGAGTACTGACCCAACCTTTTAATGAGCCTCAAGAGTATACAGATTCATCTTCGGACATGGAGTTTGAAAGGCCCCACAAATCATATAAAGACTATGTGGAAAGGCTTTTAGAGACAAGAGTATCTGAAGATGGGCAAGTTGCGGAAGGTTCAAGTGAGGAAGACCAAGATTTCTGTATTAGCGATGAGCATCTAGAAACTGATGACATCTCTGTCCACGAGGAAGTTCAGAGCCGATCCTCAGAAGAGAGGTGTGAAAAAGGATGCAATGATGGTACCAGCGCCATAGACTCTGAACACTCTATATCTGAGCTAGATCAGGGAGTTCACCAAACTCCCAATAGTACCTCAAGAGGTAGCACTAATAAATCACCAAAAAGTAGTAGAGATCACAGGCCAAGAAAGTCAAATAGACAAGTTCGACCCGTGCTTAGGTTAAAGTATGATGAACCCAGAAAACCTAGTGAACAGCTAATAAATATTCTCCATAAAGGGATCATTATCAAATTGGGACATTGAATATGTGTACAGACAAAATGTTTCATTTTTTTTCTTTCAAGTTTGAGTTAGTAACAAATGTTTTTAATGTCTGGTGAGGATACACTGACAGTTTAAATGGGGGAGGATCTAAGCCCTTTAAAACGCAAGTTATGAGGTGGTAATAGCAATGGTGTAATATAAATTTGATTGATACAGTTAAATTTATTGTACATGTTAAAAAGTTATGTAATTATATTTCTAAGGTTTTAAATGTAAGAAGTAAATGCTGGTATTTATGTTAAATTATTTTATTTTTTTGGAAAGTAGCGAAGGGTGGGGGTCAGAGGTCAGAAGAGAGACGAGAAAAGAGAGGGGAGAACTGGGCTTTGGCGCTAAAAGCGAGGATTGAAATGCGGTCCATGGTAAACTTCACCAAGTAGTTTAAAAAGAGAAAAAGAAAAGAAGACCGGACTCCAGCACGGAATTAGCAGTCGGGACAGAAAACATGAACGTGTTGGCTGTTGGACGGACTGGTCGAGAATGCCAAACCGGTGAGCTAGGAAGCACTGTTCGTGAAACACTGAACACGGAAGATGTCATCAGACATTGGATTACATTGCCGATATTGAATATTGTTACAGCTGACCACCTATTGCTGAGAAATGATACTTGCTAGGAAAGAAAAGAAAGGAGACACACTGCTTGAAACCAGAAAATGAGACCCGTCTGCTCTATTACAGCATAAGAGACCATCGCCGAGTAACGTCACAATCACCTTCAAGTAACAGGCCTGCAAAACTTATCTGTGGTACCTTTTACCTGACTTTTGATTGGTTCCTTTTATTTAGTTTGCCGGCTTAGGTTTTATTAAGGGGATTATACTTGTTTATTGATATTTTTTGCATTCAAAGAAAAGACCTCTGGTTCAACACTAATATAGATTTCTTGGATTATTTAAGTTAATACTTTTGTATGGATGTGTTTTGTATATATGTAAATAGTTAATTTATTTAAACTAAACCATTGAACTTTGGTGTAGTTTTTCTTTTTAGAATGGCTGGCTAAGCCATATAAGGAAAAAAAAAGAGAAATCACGTTTGGTAGGTGGCTATAGTATCCTTATGTGGGGTCTAGTACCGAATTGTGCAATTAATAGTAGAGTTATGTAAATTACATTAGTAACAAAGGTATGTTCCTTTATACAGTTGTGCTGAGAACGCTATGGTAAAAGGTTATATTTAAAGTTAGTAAAGAAGGAACAAAAGAAAACAATCTGAACTCAGGTAAGCACTCTCAGTAAGAGCAGAGGGGTGCTACATGTTATTTAAGGGAATGTATGGTAGAGAAGATGAGTTTATGGAGAAGGAGATTCTTCATATTTTTATAATCTGAATCCTTTGGATAGGACACTATAATGGTTGCACTTCTACAGAATAAGTAGATGCTTTTGTTGACATATTTTGCAGGTAGCAATAAAAACTGGAATGTAGTTTTGATGAGAAAAGAAAGGCAGAGAAGTAGTGATGTTTAGTCTCAAAGGTTTTAAAAGGAGGCACGGAGGGTTGCAACAGTTAATGAAGGAACTGATTCATGAAGTATCTGCAAAGGAAAAAAAATTAAATGTTATTTCCACATTGAAAAGAAGGTAAGAGAAATAACATTTTGGATGTGTAACCTTCATCAGGTGTGCCAGATTAACAATTACTGTATATATATGTCTTAGTTTCTGACCCAAGATAGAAATCAGGCTTGCTAATCTATTACAGGGCATGCTCATACACACATACTCACTTAAACATGGTCAAGCTTTTAGATATGCAGGATAAAAGTTGTAGTAATTGAGAAAAAAACCAAGCAATGATAAGAAGAAAATGCATAATCCATGATGAAAGTGCCTGGGGCCTCATGTATAACGCCGTGCGTAGAACTCGCACTATAACATGGCGTAAGCACAAAAGCCGAAATGTGTTTACGCACAGAAAAATCCAGATGCAGGAATCTGTGCGTACTCTAACTTCCACGTTCTTCCGTTACATAAATCCTGATCAGCGTGAAAATTAACGCTCGTGCACGCGCATTATGTAACGCCCCAAATCCTCCCAGAATTACGCCTATTTGAATATGCAAATCAATATAAATCGCCCTTAAGCGCAGCCTTCTGTGAAAAGACAATGGGAAAAGCACGGGGAAAATATAAGAATTTCAGCGAATACCAAGTGGAGGCAAAGGAAAAACATACTATTTGTTCAAATAAACTGTGGTATAATCAACAAAATGAAGTTGATCGAGTGACATAGCGTGTTGGAGAAACTTGAAAGCTCACATCCACAAAATCGCACAGTGCTGTAAATAAAAAAGAAGTCACATATCAAAGTCGCCGAGAAAAGCCGAGTTGTTGCCCACTGTCTGAGTGTCATATGAAAGCTTATTAGGGTACAGAGAAAAAAGGCACACGGTGGGGAAAAGCACGAAATGTCAACGTCAATCTCGACATTTCCACTTTAATCACGTAGTTTATTTTGTCATTTAGTAGAACATCATAAACTTCATCTTAAAATCGCTTTAATTAACCAGTTTCTCAAATCACATCGTAATTAAAGCAGCACGTTAAATGCTTTGTTTTGTATTTGATCTTCTACTCGTATGTGCTCTATATGTGTGAATCACTACTTGCTTCTTAAACTGGCTCTCTTCCTCCAACTGGACACAGAATCCATGACATTCGTGATATTACAGCTCTCTGAATAACTAAAATACTGAGATGTATACGTATTATCATTTTAATGATGATAGGAGCTAAAGCACATTATTAAACATGGGTTTCATGAGCCTCGTGCTCATGACAAGCATTTATCTTTTGTCGAAATTTGTCGCTGCGTTTTTAGCTGTGTTGTTATTTTCTCTTTCTGTATTATATTCAATATATATTACGTACGCCCAAGAGTCCTTGCTTTTCTTTCCCCAAGTAACCGATCGCCATACAATCAGCTCTGTAATAGACGTTAAGCCATCTGTAAGCTTAGCACCGATTCTTCAAAACGTTTAAAGAACATTGAAATATCTTCGTAGTACATGTTGTCACACACGCGCGCATGGGAGGCAGCTAAAGGGCTCGAGTGAAGGCAGTTCTGAGCCATGCCGGGATGTGGCAGAGCGCACTAACTCTCTTTCTCACTTCCCTGTAGACCTAACCCGGGAGGTTCCACCTGTCTCTCTGGACGTCACTTCTGGGACCGAGCCAATGGAGACAGACCTTGCCAGCTCCGGCCCCCCTGATGTCACATCCGGGACTAAACCAATGAACAATGAACACGTGCCCGACCCTTATGACCTCACTTCCTGTCTCCCCCTTTAAAAGCCTTCCCTTTTCCCTTCTGTGTCAGTCTTGTTTTGGACTCTGTTGTAAGCACTTCAGTGCTGGTATTGGAAAGAAAACGAAGTTGCAGCCAGGATACCAAATTACATGGGTGGCTGCCCCAAACCTTTTTCTGTCTTTGACTCGTTTTGTGACAGTGGCGTAGTCGGCAGGATGGAGAAGTCCCAGAAGAGAAGGGGACAGGACCTGCAAAACACCCAGGTGGGAGCGTACCGGGGCCGAGTATTCAGGCGGGGAGGGTGCCCCGTGGTTCGGCGAGACCCGGTGCGGGCTCCGCTCCCAGCACGCAGAACTAGGCCGTCTAGAGAGGCCAGGGAGTGTGCGGGTGGGGCTCACCAATTGGGCTGCCCTGGAGGGGGAGACAAGAGGGACTCAGTATGCTCTCTTGGGGGAGAGTGCCTGCCCCCCAGTGAAACCACAGCCCCTTTTACCACCTTGGGGTGCCCCAGACTGGCAGGTGAGTAAAATAACGAAGTGGAGGTTGGACCCTGAGAGGCCGACCAGTAAACAAGCCTGGTCCTTATGGGCAAAAGTATGGCAGTGGCTACGCCCTTGGAAAACAAGCCCCACCAGGTCATTGAGCAGGTAGCGTGCTATCTGCTCCTGAAAGCACTTCCCCAGGGCTCCCCCAGCCGGTCTGGGGCGTGCAGTTTAAGAACATGTCTGAGCTCATAGAGCTTCTGGAAACACAGAGGGCGGCCTCACACTCTGGGAGAGCGGAACCGCCCTTCTGCCAAACTCAGCCGGGTATGTCCCAAGACCTAGCCCCTCCCTGTATAACCCGGAGCTTGCATCGGCGTCCGGCGCCGCTGGCACGCAAAACCGCTTGGAGGCGAGGAGGAATGCAGGTGGAGGGGAGGAGGGCTTGGTGTGCTCTGACAAACCCGCTGACGGTCCCGCATACAGACGTGGTGATCGTTAACGGTTTAAAACTTCCGCTCTGCTCGATTCCGCAGCAACATTTCCATTGTTGCCCGCCGCTTTGTGCTACCGCGACAATGGCTAAAATTCAAGACCAGTATAACCTGTGTCCACGGGAAACCCGCTGGTACAGCACCGCCGCTGTGTCATTAGCTACGGAGGATCAGTCCAGAAAGTAACCGTGGCAATCCTTCCTGATCCTCCGCACCCGGTGATACTAGGGCGGACTGGTCTGACATTAAAAGCGGTGAGACACATACCACTCCCGGGTTAAGTTGGGCCTCGTTATGGACGGAGATGAACCGTCTCAAGCTGCCTCCACGCCGTGTAATCAGCCGGCAGAGAGGTGAAGCAGCCGCCCTGGCTGACGCGTGGCAACTCCCGGCCGCCGCAGGCTGACACGCCATCCACCAACGCCGCGGCGGAGCGGGAGGAAACCACGCCCATTGAGGTCGGCGCTGACCCTCTCTCCGTGTTGCGGTTTCAATTTAAAAGACGCCGGCTTCTTTCAAAAGGGAGCAATGGAATGACGACTCCCTGAAGTTTGTAAAAAATGCAGTGGTCCTTGTCAATGGCCAGCGCACTAGTCAGTCGATGCCACAGGGCCCCTACTTTGTGTTAGATAATGACCTCCTTTACCGTGTAGCGATGCATGACGGGCAGGAGACGAGGCTGCTGCTAGTGCCGCGCACCTTCTGGCGGCAGGTCTGCGAGCTAGCACACGCCCACCTCCTAGGTGGCCACCTGGGCACCAAAAAAACTCTGGAGCGGATCAAGCTCCGTTTTACTGGCCAGGAATTAATGAGGAGGTTCGCCGCTTTGGCGCTTCCTGCCCGGAGTGTCAACTGCGACAGATTCCTAGGAGGGACCGTGCTCCTCTTGTTCCTATTCCCTTGATTGACGCTCCTTCCACAGAATCGGGTCGACCTGGTGGGACCTCTAGAGCCCTCAGCCCGAGGACACAAGTACATTTTAGTCCTCGTGGATTATGCTACACGATACCCGAAGCTGTTCCGTTGCGCCAGCTACCTCTAAAGCCATCGCACGGGAATTACTAGGGTATTCGCGTGGGGATCCCCAAAGAAGTCTTGACAGACCAGGGGACCCCTTCACCTCGGAGACGTTCAAGGAGACTGCCAGATTACTGAAAATAAAGCATTTAAAACCTCGTGTATCATCCTCAAACCGACGGATTAGTAGAGAGGTTTAATCAAACTCTCAAGCAAATGCTACGTAGTGGTCAGCGAGGATGGAAGGAACTGGGATCAGCTCCTCCCCTCGTCCTTTTGCCTATCGGAAGTCCCACAAGCCTCCACGGGTTCTCCCCTTTGAACTACTGTATGGGCGACAACCTCGGGCATATTGATATTTTGAAAGAAGGCTGGGAAGAAGAGGCTCTTCCCACCACTAACATACTGGAGTATATCGCGCAGTTACGCGATAGATTTGGAAAGATTCGGCCTGTCCTTAAAAGTCACATGGAGGAGGCTCAAGCAGCACAGGTTCGCTACTACAACCGCTGCACGCCTCTTCGGGAGTTCCACCCGGAGATCGGGTCATGGTCCTAGTGCCTACCTCCCACTCTAAGTTGCTTGCCCACTGGCAGGGCCCCTACGGTTAAGGAGAGGAAGGGACTGGTCGACTATTTGGTGAGTCAACCCAATCGTCGGCCAAAGGAGCGGTATATCATGTGAACCTGCTGAAACCGTGGAAGGACAGGGACCCTGATCCCTCCTCCGCCAGCCCCGCCACTCTTCGCCACACACACGACCTTAACTTTGGCGCAGACTTGAGACCCAGGCAACGGCAGGAGCTGGAAACAGTTATCCGGACCGCTCGAGAGGTAGTCAGTGAACACCCGGAAGGACCTCTCTGATTGAGCACAACATTGTGACAGAGCCCGGGTTGTTGTCCGAGAACGCCTGCACGCCTTCCCGAGGCAAAAAGGCTGAAGTGGAACTGAGATCAAGCGCATGCTGGAACTAGGTGTAATTGAGGAGAGTTATAGTCCCTGGTCCAGCCCCATTGTGCTCGCCGGTAAGCCTGACGGAGTTGGAGGTTCTGCAATGACTTCCGCCGGCTTAACCAAGTCTCCCAATTTGATGCCTATCCAATGCCACGCGTGGACGACCTCCTCGAGAGGCTTGGACAGGCTCAATACCTGACCACACTTGACATGACAAAGGGTACTGGCAGGTTCCTTTAACGGACTCCGAAGGAAAAACGCGCTTAGTACCCCTAGCGGACACTGGCAGTATCGTGTCCTTCCATTTGGGTTACACGGGCTCCAGCAACCTTTCAGCGCCTGGTGGACAAAGTGCTTCGGCCTCATAACTCATACAGTGCTGCCTACCTAGATGACGTGGTCATCTATTCCAGCACATGGAAGGAACACCTACAGCATGTCCAAGCGGTATTACGGACACTTGGTGAGGCGGGCTCGGATTAATCCCAAGAAATGTTTCTTTGGATTAAGCGAGGCCAAATATTTAGGCTACCTGGTGGGTCGGGTACCGTAAGGCCACAGTGCTCCAAAATTGATGCCATTCTGAAATGGCCCGTCCATGAACCAAGCGGCAGGTCCAAGCCTTTCGGTTAGCCGGGTACTACCGCCGGTTTGTACCCGGTTTTGAGAAAGCGCGCCTTGACTGATTTAACAAAGAAGAGGGCCCCAACATTGTGGTATGGACTGCAAAACAGACGCTGCATTTGGTGACTTGAAGAAGGCCCTTACGCCCGCACCTATTTTGATGGCACCTAACTTTTCTTTGCCTTTCATCCTCCAGACGGACGCCGGACACAGGCCTGGGAGCCGTGCTGAGCCAAAGTGTCGATGGTGTCAACTCCCGTCATGTTCCTGAGCCGGAAACTGTTGGACCGGGAGACCAGGTATGCGGCGGTGGAGAGGGAGGCTCTGGCGATTAAATGGGCGATCACTCAGCTGAGGTACTACCTGTTGGGCCGTGAGTTCACCCTTGTCACGGACCATGCACCTCTACAGTGGATGGCCCTGCACAAGGAGTCGAATCCGCGGGCACCCGGTGGTTTCTTGACCTGCAGCCGTACAAGTTTTCGCCGCTCATCGCCGGGTGCTCTCCATGCCAACGCCGATGCTCTCTCTCGGGTTTACGACCTCTCGGTTAAGGTCGCCCGACCCGACGGGTCAGGGCTGAGGGGGCCTTGTCACACACGCGCGCATGGGAGGCAGCTAAAGGGCTCGAGTGAAGGCAGTTCTGAGCCATGCCGGGATGTGGCAGAGCGCACTAACTCTCTTTCTCACTTCCCTGTAGACCTAACCCGGGAGGTTCCACCTGTCTCTCTGGACGTCACTTCTGGGACCGAGCCAATGGAGACAGACCTTGCCAGCTCCGGCCCCCTGATGTCACATCCGGGACTAAACCAATGAACAATGAACACGTGCCCGACCCTTATGACCTCACTTCCTGTCTCCCCCTTTAAAAGCCTTCCCTTTTCCCTTCTGTGTCAGTCTTGTTTTGGACTCTGTTGTAAGCACTTCAGTGCTGGTATTGGAAAGAAAACGAAGTTGCAGCCAGGATACCAAATTACATGGGTGGCTGCCCCAAACCTTTTTCTGTCTTTGACTCGTTTTGTGACAATGTTTAATTATTCTATCCTTCACGACACTCCCAGTGAAGAATATAAATTATTTAAATGAAGTTCAAGTTTTATGTGTATAATTTAACAAACATATTTTGCTGCATTTCACCTTAAAAATGATATCGTCATCATATGTAAATACGCGCTTTATAAAGTGACTCAGGTTATGAGATATTATAACTGTAGTGCAAGTTTACAGTGAGGTGATTGTACTTTTAAGTCCTAACAGTTCTTCAAGGAGCAATTGATTAAGTGCATTTAAAGTTCTTGGGATTAAACTGTTTCTGAACCGCGAGGTCCGTACAGGAAAGTCTTTGAAACGTTTTGCCGTGGCAGAGACAGCGTGTGCTTAATGCCGTATACCGATAATTCTCTTTCCAATCAGCTGCTGCTGTGATTCACACTCAGATACAGTGATATCAATGCTTTGAGTCGTGCAGTGAGAGTAATATGGAAAAAGATGATCCACTGTGGCAACTCCTAACGGGAGGAGCTGAAAGAAGAAGAAGAAGAAGAAGAAGAAGAAAAAGAAGTGAGAGCAGTTATGGTATTTGGAGTACTATGGCTATTCCCTGGCCCATTATATTGTTACGAGTTAATTACAATCAGATGCATTACACTAATAAACAATATGCGGTTAGTTTCTGTGTATTTATAAAGCCTTGTCATGAAAATAAGGAGTAATCACACAGGAACAGTAGCACTGCTTTGACGCTGGGTGCCGCCAGTTTGCAAAACCGAGCGGAGAACTTGCGTACGACAAGGCATGAGGTACCGTGGAAAAGTGCGTGGCTTTACGCCAAGTGTAGGTTTTATACATCGTGATTTGAACGTGGAAAAGTTCTTACGCAACATTTTTGTGCGTACGCACCGTTTATACATGAGGCCCCTGGTCTGGGAATTAAACTTAGGGCTTTGGTGGTAAATACTGAATCATTGCATAGCCCTTTATACTTTATACTCGGTCCCCTATGATTAGATTTTTTGTCTACAAATTTCACCCAGACACCTAGACATACACGCTGTGATAAACCCAGGGCATCAGTGAGCCCCAAACCCCAACATGAACACACTTGTACAGTCCCAGGTTCAAATAATCAAAGGTTTTTATTTTAAATACCTCCAAATGTGACACAAGCACAAGTAATACAGGTCTTCCTCTCACAATATCTCTCTTTTTCTATCTACTGTACTACTCTCCTCCACTCAAGTGTTGATCCACTACCTCCCATCTCCGACTCGCCTGAATAAGGGAGTGTGGTCCCTTTTATTACAGACCTGGGAGTACTTCCGGTGCCAGGGCGAATGTCCGATGAAAGCACCTGTCACATGGAAGTCCATTATAAGGAGCTTGTCTCTCTACAGCATGCTCTCGTGGCACCCAGTGACCCCAGCAGGGCTGCTCTGCCAGAATACATACCCCAGCATGCCCTGCTGGGTTCTTACTGTGCACTGACCTCCAGGGCTGCTGCCATCTAGTGTGTTGGGGGAATAAAAAACCTCCAGCAAATTCTTCTTTTTTTTAATGGGCATTCTGCCCACCTTTTCCGGTCCTTCCTTCCAGGTCTGCTTTCTCTCCTGGCCAGGATGCCTGTCCGGCCTGTGTGGCATCTACAATCAGTCCTCAATCTGGAAGTGGTTCATGTTCAGAAATTCCAAAAATATTTATATCAATTGAAAACTAAATGTCAAAATTTTTCATCTCATTTTAAAATATGTCTTATAGATAAATATATAAGTGATTCATTTTTGTTTTTTTGTGTGCAGAGAATCCTAATACATAAATAGCAGCAGTGCAACATGGGTGTCCCACCAAGGGGAGCAGTGTAGTAACTCATCGCAGGAATACAACAAGTAGTCAATAATTTTCCTTATTATAGGTGAAAGGGATGGGATTTTAAATGGAGTGTGAAATACCCCATGGTAATCAGAGGGGTCCTGGGAGTAGATTCTTACCTGGTGGCATGGATCGTGGACTAGTATGTGTGTCTCGGGAACTGCAGGTCTGACATTGTGCTCAGCAACAAAGGAGCACCACAGGGGACTGTACTTTCTCCAGTCCTGTTCAGCCTATATACATCGGTCTTCCAATACAACTCGGAGTCCTGCCATATGCAAAAGTTCACTGGCGACACTGCTATCGTGGGCTGCATCAGAAGTGGGCAGGAGGAGTATAGGAACCTAATCAAGGACTTTGTTAAATGGTGCGACTCAAACCACCTACAACTGAACAACAGCAAAACCAAGTAGCTGGTGGTGGATTTTAGGAGGACCAGGCCCCTCATGGACCCCGTGATCATCAGAGTTGACTGTGTGCAGAGGGTGCAGACCTATAAATACCTGGGAGTGCAGCTGGATGATAAATTGGACTGGACTGCCAATACTGATGCTCTATGCAAGAGAGGACAGAGTCAACTTTACTTCCTTAGAAGGCTGACATCTTTCAACATATGCAATAAGATGCTGCAGATTTTGTATCAGACGGTTGTGGCAAGCTCCCTCTTCTACACGGTGGTGTGCTGGGGAGGCAGCATAAAGAAGAGGGATGCCTCTCGCCTGGACAAACTGGTGAGGAAGGCAGGCTCTATTGTAGGCATGGAGCTGGACAGTTTGACATCCGTGGCAGAGCGATGGGCACTGAACAGGCTCCTGTCAATCATGGAGAATCCACTGCATCCACTAAACAGTATCATCTCCAGACCGAGGAGCAGCTTCAGTGACAGACTGCTGTCACTGTCCTGCTCCGCTGACAGAATGAGGAGATTGTTCCTCCCCACACTATGCATCTCTTCAATTCCACCATTGGGGGGGATAAACGTTAACATAATCTGCCACTATGAAACACACAAGAAATCAACTATGGAGAATGGTATTAGTTAGGATATTCATATCTTAAGCACATGGAGTATGTTATACTTTGATATGCATTCCAGAAACAAAAGCTGCACTGTCTTATACTTCTAAGCAGCATCCACCTGAACCAGTTTTAAATTTACTGATGTAATCTTATACCCTTGATTTCATTATTTCATTTCTGGAATATTATACACCTATTCTTCTGTGAGTATTAATCTGTTAACCTGAATAATAAAAAAACATTATAACATGTAGAAGTCTGCATTTTGAAGATCTTCTATCATTTTCTAGATAATAACATCTACAAATGTGACATGAGAGAGTTTGTCAAACCACACAGCTTCAAAAAGAAATCACTATTGTAGTGATCTGTTAATATTTTATTTGTAGAGGTAGTCACTCTCAAAGGGTTTATTTCAAATGTATCTCACATTCATTTTTCCTGTTTATTGCTTTCGAAATGAAGCAGTTGTTTAACAGTCTCCCCACAGTGGGAGCCTCTTCTGTCTCAGCAGGAGGTTTTATGTTGTCACTTTGCTCTGACCTGCTGGTCACATCATTTTCTAGGCTCCTACTGAGAAATATTTACTTTCTACCTCTGCCGTGATCTTTGTTTACCTTATGAATACAACATCTAACAGTATGCATGCTAACTAGGTATTCATATGAGCAGTTTTCTACAGGCTTAGATGTTAGATTTTTAGCCATATTTTTCACTGTAGGCTTTTTCTTTCAGAAATGATAAACTATAAGGTTTACAAGTAGAAGTCATGAAATGTTTGTAAGACAAATAAAATGTTACTATTTAAACATATTGTACTGGTTTGTTTTAAATTGAAATGTGTTACCCTCATATCAATCAAGCCTTATCCCATAATGCTATATACAATTTCCTGCAGATAATGTTTTAAGTTACTTAAGTCTACAGTAAGTAGAAATGAAGTAAAAAGTTTGATGTTCGGTTTCTTCATTTTTTGGTCTTGGAGAGCCAGAGCCCGTCCAAAGAGCAACAGATGTTATGCAGGAATCAACCCAGAACTAGAAACATTTCCAGCTCAATTAAGAATTGCATCCAGTTCAGCATGATGAATTTGAATTGTGAAAGAAAATAAAGAAAGTAGCTCAGAAGGACTACAAGATGGCATTCGTAATAATTATGTGTTTTTAATATTTTTTGGAATTTACACATGTTTGTTACATTGTTTAGTAATTTTACTGTTATGACGATGACATCACGTCAGTACCATTTTGGAATGTATTTTTAATATGGTTGCCTCCATTTTGTAAAGTTCACACCATGCTGTCACCATGTCACATGATGCTTAAATGACATGAAGGTGTGTGTCCATCTATAAACAATGGCAACTGTATCCTAGCATTAGATTAACTTTCTGAAAAAAAAATCAAACTTTATTTGAGTATGTTGGGGATAAATATTCAGGACAGCATTATAATTTCTGTCTTTTTTCCTTGTCTCTTGAGTTTGACTCTTGGTTTATACTCCTGTTTGACTACTCAATGTTGCTTTTTAGCTTAAGAACACTGACTTGTATTTTTGACAATGAATCTTCTTTTTTCCCTTCCTAGAGCCTTCTGTCTTCTGGTTATTATTAAAAATTCTAATACAACTTATCCATGAACACCATTAACCATCCATGTGTTCAAAACCGCTCCAACCTATTATGACACTGATTCAGAGACATTAACTGTTGATCCAACTCCTTAATTGAAAATAAGTGCCATGATGCAGACACTTATGCATCCCGGAGCCAGACTGATGCAAACGCTAGGACTTTTGAAACTCAGATATAGACTTTACTTGTATTTGTTTATTGTATTTACTAAAGTTGCTTCTATCAAATGCTGTAACCTCTTAATTAAAAGATAATAGATTTATATTTGCCTTTTATAAAGCTACTATAAACAGTTACCCAGCTGGCAAAATTTTTCCAGGGGACAAAATGACACTAGGGCTCTGCATAGCAGGACTGGGAATTGTTCATTATACCAGCAGGAGACAAACAGAGAAGAATGAATATGAGTGCAGTTTGATGATATTGGCAAATGTCTAGTTGGGGGAGAACAGATTTTTGAACAGTGGGGTTGCTGGTTAAGTCAATTCCATTGTAACACAGTGTATGGAAAGGCCTAGTATTAACTCAATGAGGAAAGTGTGCTTAAAATCCAGGCAAGATTACAATGCTCAAATCTAGGTATAACTTCCAGTTTAATATCATCCAGATTAATAAAGAGATGCAATATGTTAAGGTTTTTGCTATATTGTTTCATGGTTTCTTTTGTGTTTAATTCTTTCAGTTTAACAATAAAATAAGGAGAAGATGTGGGTGCACGTGTAGGAAGTGTGGTTAATAATTCTTGACATTAAAGCAAAGCTGGCATAACTTTTGTCATGTGAATGGCTTCTCGCTGCTTTTAAAGTTGTGTGAAACCTTAGTATTGACTTGTGAATTCAATCAGCTGCTATATAAAAAGAATAGGCAGACATATTTGGGCAAGGATTGCACAGCACAAAAGAGATTAACTTAAGTACATTTAAGTACATGCAATATGTTATCAAATATTTGGATCAATTGGTTATAACTTGATTATAACCCAAAAAGTTGTTTAGGCAATATAGACATTTGTCAAGTTGTTCATTTTGTAGGTGAAGAGGGCTTTGCGTTGGTTAAAGGTGCCATGGATGGCCACGAGCCCTGCCCTGCCTGGCCCGGATGCTAATATTGTGGAAGGATCAGGGGAGACAGCATGGTCAGCGCATTACCTTCCTGGAGCACTAGAAGGCAGCACCCCTGGGTTGCTGTGGCACCACAGATTCCCATAGGGCACAATGGGTGTTGGAGTTCACTGCAGTCCTGTTGGATTCTATGGATGTCTCCAGGGGAAGCTTTGGAAGCTGCAGAGCCCTACCTTGGACTTTCCCCACACCTGGGAGTGATTCTAGACCTCACTAATGAGCCACCTGGAGCACTCCCAGGTGCAGCTTAAAAGGAGACCCCTGCCTTCATTCCGGTGGCCAGAGTCGGGAGGAAGGGAGACAAAGCTTGCTGGTAGGAGTGGAGGTAGAAGAAAGAGAAAGAAAGAAAGAAAAAGAAAGAAAGTTGTGTGCTTAGTTTATGGTGCTTGCTTTACTGTGCTGAGCAGATGGGAAATGATGGAAAGCTGTAACTTGTGCCTGGTGTCTGTCTGTGTCAGGCTCAGATGGCTGGTGTGCCCTCTGCAAGCCACAAAGGTTAAGTTTAGGTTTCTGGTGAATGTTATTTTTCACAATAATGATACAACTACCTCTTCAATCTTATGTAGGTCCCTCTTGGGCCACCAAAACGTTTTGACCTCTCAAGGCATGAGCCCCACAAGACCTGAGGGTGTCCTGTGGTATCTGGCACCAAGATGTTAGGAGCAGATCCTTTAAGTCCAGTAAATTCCTTGAGCTCTTTGTAATATTCCTCAAACTATTCCTGAACAATTTTTGCAGTATGGCAGGGCACATTGTCCACTGCCATCGGGGAATATCGTTGCCATGAAAGGTTGTACGTGGTCTGCAACAATCTTTAAGTAGGTGGTACATGTTAAAGTAACATCCACATGAATGCCAGGACAAAATATTTCCCAGCAAAACATTGCCTAGAGCATCACACTGCCTCCACTGGTTTGCCTACGTCTCATAGTGCTTCCTGCTGCCATCTCTTCCCCAGGTAAATGACATTCAGGAACTCAGCTGTCAATATGATCTAAATAAAATAACAATAATAAAAAAAATATGATTCATCAGACTAGGCCACCTTTTTCCATTGCTCAATGGTCCAGATCTAACACTTACATGCCCATTGTATGGGGCTTTCAGGGGTGGACAGGACTGAGTACTCATACTGGTCTGTGACCACGCAGCCCCATAAGCAACATACTGTGATGTGCTGCCACTGTGTGTTCTGACACCTTTCTTTCATGGCCAGGATTTAAGCTTTTCAGCAATTTGTGCCACAATAGATCTTCTGTGGGATCAGATCAGTCTGGCTAGCCTTCACCACCCACACGCATCAATGAGTCTTGAGTACCCATAACCCTGTTGCTGATTCCTTGGACCACTTTTGGTAGGTGCTACAAGGAATAGGTAGGGACATACTGGGAGCACCCCACAAGAAATGCCATTTTGGAAATGACAGTCTCCTAGTCATGACAATTTGGTCCTTATGATCCTTATGCTTATCCAATTTTTATAAATTTTAAGAACTACTGTGGTTTAAAATAAGGTCTACAGGATGCAGCCTTACAACTTAAAATATACAGTATGTCTACTTTAAGCCATGTATATGGCTTCTGTGTTTCTGAGGTGCTGTATACTTATGATAACAAAAAGAACCTGGAAGTAATTTATTTAACCACATATTGTTGGCACTATTTTTCTTAAGGTAAGGAATCCTTCCTGTTCATTTGTCTGCTCACAGAGACCATCAGGGTTAATGTTTTCATGTAAATAAGGAAATAAAATAGTACAAAACAACACACTTTTCTGAAGCTGCGTGGTATTATCCTTCAATTTAAATTATGCTAAAATGTTTAAATCCAGAATGTAAAAATAACATGAACAATTCAATTATTTACAGTTCCTTTTAACCCCTTAGTAATTGCAAAACCTCAAAGTTATGGCTTGTAGGTCTGATGTGTACACTCCAGTTGAAGACCTACTGGAAAGCTGATCTACAAATTTGTGGCACTCCCTTTTCCAATGATGACTACTTCCAGAAAAAGACAAAGTTCCCTTGATTCCATGTTTCTGAAACCTATTTCCAAATATTTTCCAGGTGAGTCACTACTAGTATTTTGTATGATAGCATTAATCACTTCTGGATCTAATGTCTAGTATTTTGTTTTACTCCCACATCTCCAAAAACATACAAGTTAGGTGTATTGGCAATTCTAAATTCATGTGAGTTGGAATTTGGATGGATGTGTATGGCAGACTGGCATTATCCATTTTGCCAGGCTGGAGCCCAAATCCTAGCTTAAAAAGCTGCGGTCAGAACCTCTTATTGCCAGTTACGTAAGTCTCAGCCTACATGGCAGAGCCCCTCACCAGAATGCAGCTTTGTTCCTTGGATGATAAGGTGATTGATATGAGACCTGGTAACATCAGCAGAAGGTATGAGCTGGGCACTCACTTTCTGAACGAAGGACATTTAGCCAGTCTGGCTGTTTTTCCCTACTTGATCAAGAATTCATCATTTCCAAGTTTTTCTGAAATGTTCTGTATGGATGTGTCAGAGTTGCCATACATATATGAAAGTTCTCACATCAAGTGTTCTTTTATAAATCTCAACTTTTGAATGGAAAGTTGTGTACGTACATTTCAGGCCCCTTATTGTGAGTACACAAGTTTTATAAATCTGACTCCTGGTTTGTTTGTTTCAGACTTATAAGTAATTAAGCCTTACTTGTTTGTTCAAATTATAAAGTGACATTAGCTGCATGCTCTACATTTTAATTAAAAAAATCCCCTGTTTGGTTTCAGAAGTATAAATTACAACTATATCCATTTATTACTTAACCATAACATTAGAAGACAAGAAAAAGTTTGATGAGAACAGGCCATTTAGCCCAGCAAAGCCTGCCAATCCTATCTGTATGATTTCCCCAATATAACATCAAGTTAAGTTTTAAAAGTCCTCTGAAGTCCTCCTTTCCACTGCATTTCTTGGTAATTGTAGGGTAATGTTATTTTATTATTGTAGTAAATGTTATATTTCTGGTTAATGTGGTAAGAAGCATTATAGATGGTGTATTTATAGCAAACAATACTTAAACTGTAAGTGCATGTTTTCTTAAGTTGACCTTTTGATCTCTGTAATAGCAGTCAGCTTTAAACACAGAAAGATGATGTGTTAGTACAGACAGAAGGCAGTTTTAGAGAAGGGATTTTTTTCTGCAGTCAGAATAGCAGATAGACATGTCTTGCAGACATTTAGGATTTCGAGAAACATCAAAACTTTAAACAGCTCTTTTCACATGTATAAAGGTGAAGCCCCTAAACCATTGGCTATCTTCGTGCATACACACTTTGTGAACATATACTGAAATAAGTTTTTTTAAATGACATTTGAAAGAGAGAGGCTGGGTGTGTTTCCCCTTGGCCCTGACAAGCTTTAAAAAGTAAACTTTAAGCAGGAAGTAAAAAAAGAGTGAGAAGCAGGAAGCAGGAAGAACACAGCCAAAGAGCAATGTAGCTTTAAGTGAATGGACGCTACCCACTATGGGGGAATTGGTCAGCATCGACTATGACAGAGCTTGAAATATGCTGGTTATATTATGGACTAGATGAACCCCGTGGCTTCGCCCACATACTAATGAAACAGGACAAACTTTAAAAATCAAAAGACATTGGCACTATATCTGATAGTGTTGAGCTCCGATGGGAAAGCTTTCCCGTGTGGGGAGAAAAGCACATGGCCATGATATCTCTGGCAGTCAGCAGCTACCCTCTAAAACACATGGAGCTCTGATTTCTCTCTCAAAAACGTCAAAAGTTACTCCTTAAAAATCTGTAGATGATAATGTCTATTGAACAAACAGGTATCGCTAGCTAAGTGGAGGCAAGGTGCACTCCAATACGTAATGAGACGTAGACTAATTCGAACAGAGGCTGGCAAGTGAATGAGGATGGCCCTGCCTCCCTGCTCTCAGCCCATAGCCACTCTGTTGGATTTGCATTAATAGATCAGTACCACAAGCGAATTATGGTACTTACCACTATGAGAGAAATCTTAAAATCAACCAGAAAGTTCAAGCAAATTATAGAAAACAACCAGATCTAAATCCGTTAAGTAATTAACTAATGAAAAGTGGACAGACATAAAGCGGACAGACATACAGAAAGAATGCGCTTGGACTACGAAATTTGTAAAACCGTTTCTTAGCGAGCATCTATGGGACAAGTGAAGCACTGCAGCAGTCAGTTCTGGATGTAGACAGATTTGTAGTCCCAGCTGCAAGTGCATTGTGTCTGCTGGCTTTATCTCCTTCCAGGTCAGATGAATGGAAGCATTAGAGTGGAAGACATATGTGTGTGTCTACATAACAAAGAATCTAGGTGTGGGAATAAAAGAATCTATGTTTTGGGATAAGGTCACTCTAAAACCATTAAGCGATAAAACAGTAAATTATTCCATACTAGCAAAATACCCGCGCTTTGCAGCGGAGAAGTAGTGTGTTAAACAAGTTATGAAAAAGAAAAGGAAACATTTTAAAAATAACGTAACATGATTGTCAATGTAATTGTTTTGTCACTGTTATGAGTGTTGCTTCATATACTTTATATATATATATACTGTATACACACACACACACACACACATAAACATATCTACATATACACATATCTACACATACACATATCTATATATATACATATACACATCTACATATACATATATATACAGATCTACATATATATTCATATCTACATATATATATATACACATACATACATACATACTGTACATACATACATATATATCTACATATATATATACTGTATATAGCAAAATCCCCGCGCTTCGCAGCTTGATGAAGAACTGCTTTTAAATTTTTATTAAGAAGAAAAGAAAACCTTTTTAAACTGAGGGAAAATATACCAATAACTATCTGCTAAGGATCTCTTTGTATACCACATTGTCAGTTCAGCACTCCGGTTGTAATGTGACCAAGCTGTGCAAGATTATTTTTGAGAATGCAACGTATAGTTTTCTCCAGGAGGAAAGCAATATTGCCTCAAATCAATGGCAACCTTTTGTAGGGTGTGTCTCTGAGACTTATTAATTGTCATCGCGAAGCAGAGCCTTACTGGAAATTTGAGGCATTTCAATTGAAATGGGAGATCAGAGGATATAACGGTGATGCCAGGAATACATTCCGAGTGTGGCACTCTGCTGTTTTTTTGTGTAGCTGCCTTCACACAGCTTCTCCGCTGCTTTATAAACGAATGCCATATAAGGCCATTGTTTCTCCTTGCTTTGCGGTTCTGTACTGTTTTATTGTTTGTTTATTACGATTCTTATAGTTATTGTGTAGCTATTCAAGACTTACTTTACTGTTCAGGTACCCATTTCCTTTATTTAATCCGCGGCTTGTACGTTATTTTTTGTTCGTTTATTACGATTATAGATATTTATTGATTCCCTTCTTTAGCTGACTGCCTGCTCATATAAGATGCTCCACTGGTTTTTTGTGAAACAGCCTTTACACAGCTTCTCCGCTGTTTTATAAACGAACGACATATAAAGCCATCACCTTGTCAATTGTGTAATACGTTTTTTGAACAAGTTTGATGCATGGAAGTGATCACTCGTACTGCGTTCAGTCAGTTCACGTGAGCTGCTCTCTTGTGTGATGTTGCGATGTCCACTGCTTTATTTAATGTTAGCTAAGACCTGGCACTTAAAAGTTTCTGGCTGCACTCCGGTTGTAATATGACGAAGCTGCGCGAGCTCACTCTTGAGAATGCAACGTATAGTTGTCCAGGAGAAAAGCAATCTTGCCTGAAATCAATGGCATCTTTTTGTAGGGTCTGTCCCTGGGACTTATTACTTGTCATCGTGCAGCAGAGCCTTACTGGAAATTGGAGGCATCTGAATTGAAATGGGAGATCAGAGGGTATAAAGGGGATGCAAGGAATACATTGAGTGTGGAGAAACTCTAGAGACAGTGTGTGTATTAACTTGTGGATTTTTCTGTGAGTATTTGGTGGCAGTGTGACGAAGTTGCTTCCGCAAGACCGCGTTAGCTATGGAGCTCAACTCGGAGCATATTCTTTTCCTACCTTGTCAATTGTGTAATGCGTTTTTGAACAGGTTTGATGCATGGAAGTGATCACTCGTACTGCGTTCAGTCAGTTCACGTGAGCTGCTCTCTTGTGTGATGTTGCGATGTCCACGGCTGTATTTAATGTTAGCTAAGACCCGGCACTGAAAAGTTTCTCTCTATAACAATTTTAACTCCATTGAAATGTGATCCAAAGTCTCGTTTATACCTCGTGTCTTCTCATTAAACTTGTATCTCACAAATAAAGTATTCAGCATTTTTCTTCACCGCTCTTTGGGAGCTCTTCCTTCTTTTCTATGTACTGCGGTCACAGTCAGTTCACGTGATTACGTGGGAGGCGTGATGATGTCACACAGCTCCCCCGGCCATCGAGCTAACGTCCATTACAGTATATGGAGAAAAATAGGTTCCAGTTATGACCATTACGCGTAGAATTTTCGAAATGAAACCTGCCCAACTTTTGCAAGTAAGCTGTAAGGAATGAGCCTGCCAAATTTTAGCCTTCTACCTGCATGGGAAGTTGGAGAATTAGTGATTAGTGTGTTATTAGTATAGATATCTATGTTTCTCTGTGTTAAAAAATGTATATTTGTTCTGGAAAATTTATACTTGTTATTTAATGTAACATGATAAGGCATCTGCGGTGGGCTGGCACTCTGCCCGGGGTTTATTCCTGTCTTGCGCCCATTTGTTGGCTGGGATTGGTTCCAGCAGACCCCCGTGACCCTGTGTTAGGATGTAGCGGGTTGGAGAATGACTGACTGACTGACTGATAAGGCATAGGACAAAAACAAGAGTATCACAGAAAAATCTACTGTGGAGTTAGATGGCCTTACAAAGTTCACAAAAAAGAGCACGTTCAGTGGTTCAAACCTGGACTGTGTTGTTGTGGATGAGCAGTGCTAATCAGTGTGCCACCATGCTGCTCTTATGAAGATAAATTTCCATGTGAAATTTCATATTTATATCTAATATATACATTGGATTTTTGATAGATTATTAGTAATCTTAAAAAACAGAATCTGGGTGTCAATTTGATACAGTTCTCAGTTTGTTGTTTAAACTTCACAGTCTATGTAGAAAGTCACATATTAAATGAAATTTGATTTTTTTCCAGGAAAATATGCCTTTCTAAGGAAAGTGGTAATAAATTATTTATCCTTTAAATAACAAAAAAGAGCAAACCTAGGGGAAACAGAAACCATTGATCTAAACAAGCTAGACATAAGTACATTTGCTGTAAAATACTGTTTTTAACATATTTTTTTATTAAAAGCTCCATTTTTACCCAAAGGCACTGTCCCCTGAAAGCACTTTAAAATAGATTTCCAATTGTTTCTAATTATGTATTTACAGAACAAAATGTCTCGCCTTTCAAAGAAAAGCACAGCATTATATAGAGCATTTGGAGTTCAAACCAGACAGTTCAATTCCACAGTTAATTGGCCTAGAGCAAAGTGTACTGCTTTTTATGCAAATCTGAAATTAGTAGGGGTAATGAGATACAGATGTGTCCAATTAAAAAGGTCAAACAAAAAGGATCATTAAGTTCTAAAATAGGTCAGACAACACAAACTGAAACAGTATATATAACTAGTGCTTGCTCCTGAGCATTCCTTCTGAGCACTCTGAATAAAATATTCAGTATTTCCCTGTTTTTAGAAATTCACATTGACTGTTTCATTGGCATCTTTCCTATTCACTGTCCCTATCATAAGTGAGTAACACATCTGCATTAGTCACAGCTCTGTTTGTTTCTTGCAGTGACACACTTTTAAGTTTTTCATTGTTAATGGCTTGTCTTAATGTTTGTCTGAGCTTTAAAAGTGCCCTGTCTTGGGAATTCCCAGATGTACAACCTCAACCAAGATACTCACTTTTCATAACCTGTATACAAAAAGTCATGTTGTATGGTTTCATTTTAGAACCATATATCAAAATGCCACACCTCCTGAAATAACTGCCCTATAAATATCAGATCTGGCATTTCATAAACATCTGATATGACATGCAAAATACATAAATATGCCAAGAAGGAAAAAAAACTGAAAGACAGCATGTGGATTCAGGAATGTCTTGTGCAGTGAACAGTGCTATTTCTAATAGGAATTAAGCTATACAAATGCAGGGTTAGGGCAGAGGGACAGTGAGGAGGAAAAAATACAGTATACCCATGTTATACCACAGAAAGGACAAGTACTACCTTTTTATTTATTAGTGTACTGTAGTGTTATTAGGGGGTCAGAGTAAAGAGCTGTTATCACTAATGTAAAAGTATAGAGGCACCAGTTTGAAGATAAATTGAGTACACTCAGTGCAGGCACAATGAAGAGTACAAATTGCATGAATTAAGGTCAGGCCTGGGATTCCATAACAATATTAAATATAGAAATTAAGTTAAGGAAACATAATTATCACAAATAGCTAGAGAGAAGAATTTTAAAAATCTACATGACTGAGCACTGTAGGAGGTTAACTGTTGCAGTTAAAGTAGCAAATCAGCAATGGAAGGAAAAAGAAATTGAAATTCATTATTTCTAACATGTCACAATCACATGTGTTAAAGGTCAGTGTAGGCAAGCTCTAGAACAGGGATGTTCTATTAAACCTTTTCATGAGATGCCTCCCATTGAGTGGTTGACATTGCAAGATGAAGTGAACATTTAGGATCTACAGGGGGTTTACACTGGATAATAATGGCACAGACTCAAATGCAAAATTGATACTGGAGGACTAATACCGAGGGGTTACCAAAAACATGATCAAAGCAAGTTAAAATCATTAAGACGACTGGAAGTTAACAATAACAAAAGGGTACGGATAAAAGTATAGTCAATAAAGACAGACAAATCCCACAAAGGGTAGTGCAAGGAAAAGTCAAAGTTCTCCAACAAGAGCAAAACAGTCAATGACAGAGGTGAAGCAAACAAGAAAACACTACTCAAGTCCAAAAAAGATTGACTGTCTATAGCAATTAGAGTGGACTGCCTAGCTCTTTTCCTTATTACTTTTTATTCTTTTTCGAAATGACAACCACACAATTGACTTAAAAACTTCGAAGATGGTGACTGTAGTGGTGTGCATGTGTGTTATGACAGTGTGTGGAGTTCTAAACATGAAAGAAATTTTCTGGGTCAAATAAGTGAAGTATAGATATTTTTTTGCCATTGTCCTAATATACATGATAAAGAGGGAGGTTTAACACCAAGACACATTTTCAGATGATAAAATCATAGTGACTGAAGACAAATCTATAAACACGGCTTGAATAAACAGAAGGGAGAGACCTATGAAATCCATGTAACAAATGCTTAAGGAGGTAGTTTTTTTCATAATGTCACAAACTGTGCAATTTGCAAAAGCCTTTGTCATTCGAGAGAAATAAACCCACAAAATGCCAAATGATAAATGTACCAAAGATCTGTTGGTAAATGCAGTACTTTCACTTGGATCTTTTAAAGATTTGACAGGCCCTTTACTTAAAGATTTATATGGAGGAAGTTTGAAACTAAAATTGCATTTGATGTACAGATACAATTTCATGAAATAAACATATTGGCATTTACAAAAACTGCTACAGTTACAGAAACTATGATAGCACATCAAAGGGTCATATTATGAGATACTACTGGTGTTTGATAAGCGTAATAAAGAGAAAAAGAAGCCTTTGTTAAGGTCTTGCTACATAAGAGTAAATGAGTAAATATGCAATTTTTGCAGTACCTAAAGTGTTACTGAAATATATATATCCACCTTAATAAAAAGATAAGTAGTAAAATGTAATTCCAATAGATAGTGCATCACAAACATTAACACTGCTTTCACAAATCCCATACCACGTGGCATGGTGCACTGAAAACATTCAACACTGACAGTCTACATTGATTAGTTAGATTTCAACCCATCTTAAATGGGTAGCACAGTTAGTATATACTGTGTATGTTAAGACTCTGTTCAGAAGAGATCATACCCATTGTAATATCAAGGAGATTTAAAAGAAATAAAGGTGCTATCTTTTCCAACTGTTCACATCAACAGCTACCCAAAGACATTCATCAGACAATGCTTACATAGGAGATGCAAGAGACACAAGTAAAGAATCGACTCAAACCTGACCCCCTCATCCCACCTGGCGCACACTTCTATGGAAAATAAAAATGTATGTATTAGCATAAAAGTAAATTTTACATAAAAAGTAAAAAAATTGGCAATATTGGGAAAGGAAGGACAGAATAAGAAGAGAATGACGCACAGAAACTATCGAGGACAAAAGAAAGGAGAATAAGAACACCTGTTGTTTGAAGGCTAGGAAGCAAGGAACATACCAATGACATAATACAGAAAAATGGTCATGGTAGGCACGTGAGAAGCCAGCTGGAATATTGATTCAGCAGAAACAGCAAAGGCATTGCTACAAACAAGGTCAAGATGATGTAATATATGAAAAATAAAATTAGTATATTCATGTATTAGCATAAATAAATATAGAAAAATATATAAGCATTAACCTTAATGCAGATATTAATGCAAGTCAGGCCTGCCAAGCAAATGATTAAATAAAGGCACATGCCATATTTCTTTTAATTAAAGCTTAGCTTTAGCCATCAAATATAAAATAGCTTGAAGCTCAAGGAAAAGGAAATGATAAGAGAAAGCCCAAAAATTGAAGAAGGGAACATCTGCCCGGCCGAGACCAATCAAAATAAGCAAAACAGAAAATAAAGATGAACAATAGACAGCAAAAATACTGGTGTTCAGGGCTCAGTCTGATTTGGCTGAATTGGGTTGAGTCCGTGTTATTGTTTTATTGCAATAATGCTATATATAGTAATCCTTCGCTATATCGTGCTTCGACTTGCAGCTTCACTCTATCGCGGATTTTATATGTAAGCCTATCTAAATATATAAGATGGATTTTTCGCTGCTTCGCGGGTTTCTGCGGACAATGGGTCTTTTTCCTTCTGGTACATGCTTCCTCAGTAGGTTTGCTCAGTTGATTTCATACAAGGGACGCTATTGGTGGATGGTTGAGAAGCTACCCAATCAGAGCACCCAGTTAAGTTCCTGTGTGCTGATTGGCTCAGTGACGGAGCACCGAATTCGATTCCGCTGCGTTAACCAGGAAGTCTCGTCTCGTTCATTCAGCATCAACGTGTTTCGCTGTGTAAAGAGTTAACTTTTGTGCTCTTTTGTGTTTATCTTTGTGCATAGTCAAGCCCTTCGTTATGTCTCCAAAACTATCTGCTCCTGCTACTGCTTCAGGGGCCGTGCCCAAGCACCAACGGAAGATGCTAACGATTGCCGAAAAGGTAAAAGTTTTGGATATTTTGAAGGAAGGGAACAGCTACACCGCTGCAGGACGCTATTACGGCATCAATGAGTCCACGATTCTTTTTATTTAAAAGGATGAAAAGAATATAAGATCTACGGCTGCAGTGTCCTTTAACCAGGGCACAAAACAAGTTGTAAGTGGATGTAATAAGGCGGTAGTCCAGATGGAATCTGCTTTAGGGATTTGGATTGAAGACTGCTGGAAGAAGAACAACGGTGGTGCTACACAATCGCCTGAAGAAGGCTCCTTTAGAACAGTTGTAATGCTCTCCTTTGTTGTGCAGTAATATTAAACTCATCGTTATCGGACAAGTCGTCATGTCACTGTTGGTGAGTAGCCATAATTAATTTTCTACGTACAGTACTTATTACATGTACATACGTTTAGTGTCACTGTACACACATTTTACTGTATACAATTTTTCTTGCATTGTACATATTTATTGCTGGTGGCCTGTCTGTCGTAATGGCTGTAACATATGTGATATCGGAGATGCACAATATATGTAAAGTAATATTTAGGTTTTACTGTATATAAACAGTGTGTTTACATACATAATTTCAACGAATCTTACCTAATATCTAAGAGAATACAAAGGGTTTATGCTGTATAACTGTGCAGGAATTGTTTATAATAGTGTGGGAGAGTTTATAAGGGCTTAAAATATATAAAAATAACCATATGAACATATGTTTTTTACTTCACGGATTTTCACCTTTTGCGGGAAGTTCTGGAACGCAATCCCCGCGATCGATGAGGGATTACTGTATTCTGTTTGCCTACCCTCTGAGTCCTAATAGCCTTCATTTCAGGTAAAAACCTTTTGGTGACAATTTTTCGCCACGACACTTCCTTATCATCATGGGGTATCAGAAGGTGCAGCACATATCATGTACAGATCAGGCATCAAAATTGCGTACAAGCCTACAAACACTCTGCACACAGTCCTTTTTAATGCTAAAAGGAAGAAATCGGCAGCAGACACACAGAACACAGTTTACAGCATACCATGTGATTCATGCTTCGCTGTATACATGGGACAAACATCAAAACACTCGCTACACGTATACAAGAACATTGCAATGAAGTCAGAAGAAAGGACCTGCGATCTCTGATTTACACACATACAAGTTTGACTGGACACACATTTAAATGGGACTCAGTGCAAGTAAAATTCAAGGCTAATACTAAATGTGTCAGAGAACTGGCTGAAAAATTAAAAATTAAAACAGCATTAACAGACATTACAGGTGTTGAAATCCTACCTAATGATCTTATGAATTCAGATTCTTTGTACATATTGGTCATTAAACTAGCAGAATAAAGAGCAGCCTCTGCATCTTTTTTCTTTTGTCTGTAAGATATTGAAGAACAATGTGAGCATTGCCCATTCTGCTAGGCTTTTACTGGCACACAAGACACATTTAACAAGGATGTAAAAATTCAACTGCACCCCAATAACCCACCCCTCTCATTTCTGAGTACACACTAATGTGAATGGCTGATCTGCAAATTAACATTTATTTTAGACTTGCAACCATGAACTGAACTCTTGCTGGATGTGATAGACAAATATAATGTAGCTATAAGTAGGCACTGGATTTCAAACTCAAAGTGACCTTGATCCAATCACCAGAGTTATACCTTCCATCAAAACTACCTACATTCTTCTTGTCTGTTCTTTTTGGGGAGCTGGAAGTTAATGAGCCTCTTTGTTTGGGGTGAGAAGCCACCCACTCTCTGTGGACCAAAATGCTCAAAAACTTTCAATGGCCTGGAAGCTACGCTACTGTACACAGAGCCTTAAGGCTGAACTAGCTCTAAGATCCATTCGGCCAAGCCAAGCTCTGTGCCAGTGTGTGAGCACCGTTTGAAAAGACTGAAAAGAAGCATTACTTCAAGACATGCCTACATTCTTAGGCCAGAAAGAGTAATGCTTTTCTCTGTAAGTCACAGAGGTCACTTCAAAGATCCTAATAGCGAGCTGAGGAAGGTAGCATCACACCTTATGATGGACAAAGCACCATGTAGTAAACACCAAGAATGCATTCCAATACAAGAAGAGTTTTCCAGTTAAACCCAGAGCAATAACACTCAACTCCACACAAAATCACATGTCATTCTTGAAAGGTTGGTATTGTAAAACTGTTTATTTGTGCTAAAATAAATTAGACCTCTAAATAGCCTTTTCTGTACTATATATGTTGTCTGTCTTGTGCATCTTGCATCCTGTCTTCAGTGTTAATATACTGTATATGCAGTTATTGTATTTCTGTAATACTTCTGTTTATCAATAAATGATATTATTTTGTTTCTTATAACGAGTGTAGGTCTAATGGTCGGAAACTCCTCCTTCAGGAAAGGTAAGGAAAATATAGTGGGCGCCTTATCATATTGCTTAATTAATTACTAGTATTACCTAAAGCAAATTTGATAATGAATTAATTGACTGATTAATTAACATCAATCATCAGTTCTTCTCACATCATAGCATTTTCCTACAATATAACAAAATAAAACAGAAGAAACAAAACTGAGAGAATTAAGGTAATTTTGATACAGCGAAATATATATATTTTTTAAATAACAGGTCACAGTATTTAGTTTGGGTTCTTTTGTTTTTAGGTTTGTTTCATTTATTAGTTTTAGGGACCTGTGGGCTCTGAACTGAGTAAGAGCTATCAGGAAATAGTTTAGGGCATTTTTTTTTTACATAGCCATTTTTCTTTTTATCTTTGTTCCTTTTTATCTTAAATGGCAACCGGTGTAACAGAACAAGATGCAGAGGACAGAAAGATATGGAAAAAGATGATCCACTGTGGCAACCCCTAACAGGAGCAGCCGAAAGAAGAAGAAGAAGAAGAAGAGGTAACTGGTGGTTGCCCTGTTCCTGCTATTTCAACTATGGAACAGTAAATGACAGCATACCTATTTCTGTTTAGCTGATAGTATCCTACTCAGTGCCAGTTGTCTTGTTGCTAGAGCTTTTATGTCTCAGTTAACAGCATGCGTTCGGTTAGCTGTTGAGACAGCCATGTCACATTCCTTAATTTGCTATCCCAAACTAGCTATAATTTTTTGTCAAGAATCTGTTGTTGGCTTAAGTTTTTTTTTTATTATTGTTTTTCATTCACTTTGTTTCAAGTTTGTAAATTATTTTGCTGTTTTTTGTTATTAATGAAATTGTAACAGGTTTCCATCTAATAACAAGCTTGTAGCTGGGAAAAAGATTAATCAGATTGCAGTCAGATTTGTCTAAATGTGCAGGTAGATTAACATTTGAATGCAGCAGGTGAAGCTTGTTGTTTCCTCCAGTGGAACCAAACACAAACTGATAGATATTTGAAATTATCAAATGATTTGATAGAAGTCATTTATTCCAAAGTCACATGGCTGAAGTCACTGCATATTATAACTGCAGGGTTGGAGTGAGTCATCATTAAAGTGTTTTTGACAGAATTAATCATTTCCATTGCTAGGTTCCTCCAATATAAACATTAATAAGGATGATGTAATATGCAGACATAATATCTGCTCTTTAACAAGTTGGATACTATTCAGATTTATAAGACAGAAGTCCTATATAAGCATAAAGTAATATATAATGTGAAACATTTACTTAGAGCTAAATATTTATAGAGCTGAAGGAATTAAAAAAAAGCTAATGAGGCAAAACATTGATCAAACAGAGATTAAATTGCCATACAATAAATTTCCTGTTTTTGTATTTTGCATATCAGGTACAAAAGAGTCTCAATACTGAAAAAATCCAGTCCTTGTGCTGTTCAAAGTTTCTTAAACTTAAAGCTCTAAGACTCAATAAGGTTACCCACATTTTGGAAAAACAGTAAGAACACCTTTGTTCTCCTGTTTTCTTTAGGTGGCTTCCAAGGAAGTACAATATTAGAACACCCTTAAAAAGTTCAAATAAAGTAGGAAAACTGAATCTTGCAGTCATGGTGTTACCACCATGTTTGGTCTATGGAAAGTGTAAGGCTTACTCTCTTAACTTTAAGTGGTGGCACAGTTAATCATGTCTTTATTAGCCTTTATTAGTTTGATACAGCTGCCTGTAGGCTTAAGGCTGTAGGATTTTGCTCTTTGTGTGACACTTAATTAACTCCAACTGCAGAGCCATTATGCTTGGATGTGAGGGACTCCCTGTGAACACTTAATTACAGAGTGTCATTACAGAGCCAGCATTACGAGTCATTAAGTGTTCCTGTGTAGTAAAGGATGCACAGTGAAACATTATTCATTGTCTAAGGACATCTGTCAAGAGGAAGTAAAGGCATTATCACCTTAGAAAAACTGCAGGGATTGTTCGTCACGCATGATGAGACAGCACATCACCTAAAATGTCTTTACTGCCTTCAGTGGCATTTCATTTAGATCTTCTCTGGCTTGGCTGTTTATTTCTCCCTTTTACATGACTTGAGTTGTATCCTTTATTGAAATGTATCATGTACTGTCAATCTGACACTACTTTTTATACAAAAAATATTGATTTTGTCATTAACATCTGTAGTTTACTTTATTCTTTTGTTTTACTATTCTTTTTTTCCTATACAATTTTAAAATGATCAAAGTTTAAAGGAAATCTCTTGTCTGCACTTTTTATACATACAATACATTTAAATGTTTTTTATGAAATATCCTTATTATTGTGAAATTGGAGACAAAAACAAGTACAAATTAGGCCTACGGAAGAGAAATATAGAAAAAAGTGCATACATTTTATCACACACAAGTTAATCTGTTATTTATTAATGAATTATCATGCTATTTGTCATTTTTTTTGTTAGCTACAATATAATTTACTTAAAAGGTACATGTCTTTAATAGAATGTGTATATAGCAAAACAAGTGTGATACTTATAAAAGTTGATCAATGACAAGATAGAGCACATATGTTGTTGCTTTGGCATCTGTTATACTTAAAGTGGTTGGGGAAAAGGCATAGAAAAATGTTACATTTGTTTGTGCAATGGATCACTGATTTCATTTTTAAGTGACAAGAAAGTGACAAATTCTTCATCACACATTAAGCTATTAACACTCATTTTTATGGATAATATCGATCATTTTCCAGTATCCAGAAGTTTTAGTCATTGAAAGTTTATGAGAAATACAAATACATTTTTCCACTCACTAGGCATAAATAGAATAGTTACTGCCTAGTTAATGGGTTGGGTGTCTGGGCAAAAACTGGGAAGATGATGTTCAGTGTAAGATGTCTGGCAGGATAAAAAAAAACCAGAACAAACAACAAGACAGCCACTGCCTCCAGTGCTGGGGAAATGGAAAAACAAAAGCCCTAATATAGACTTTTCCCAGTGTACATCCTCAATCCAGAGTTCCAGGGACCCTAATGATTAAAAAATAATAATAATAAAGTGTTTATTTAACTTTTGTGTATTTCACTTAAGTTTAAACATAATCAAGAATTTTTTTTTTTTAATCTTATCAGGAATATTTCAAAAAGAGTTATTCTCTAACTTCATTCCTTCAAATATTCATACTACAGTATAAGTGATAATAATTTATAATGCCTGAAAAGGCATTTACAATATATATACAGTATTTATAAATATAATAACCTCTTAAAAAGTTATTACTAAACTAGAGGGCTTACCCCCTGCTCACTTCGCTCACCAACCCCCCTTGCCTGAGCTACACGCCAGCCATTTCGCGTCTCTGCCACTCACGTTGTGAAGAGGGGGGCTGAAAGGAGTCCACCAAGGAGACGCTGTTGCTCCTCTGAAACCCACTCTTAAACGGTGATACAATGGGAAACAAATACAGAGTTTTTATTACCTCTTCAATGCTCGATCAGCTGCTGGATTGCTGCTGCTGTTCCGCATGATCTGCATCTCGCACGATGCTTCAAACATTTAAAAGCCAGTACAGCAGCTGTCCTACTCTTTGTCTTTTATTTCGGGCGTGGTTAAATCTCTTGGCACAGAGTTCTTGATATTTATTAGTTTATAATCTGAAAATGGAATAAGAATCTGAAACTCTAACAACATCACATTAAAGTTCGATAAATTCTGGAAAGAATGATACCAAACATATACAGTATATGTAGGTTTTAAAATAAGCCCGATTTAAAGTGTGACATAAAATCGTTGCACTTTTAGGCGTAGGATTTTATATATATATATAGAGCAGATATGGTAAAAGACATTCATTAAATTGTACATAAATACAATTACAAAATAAAAAATGTACTTTTTACTAAACAGAATCACACAGTAAAACACATTATCATTGGTATTGAGGGTATTTTTCCTTCTTGGTGTTTTACCAGCAGACCTGTATTCTCTTGGAAACAGCAGCACTAGAAGGAAATACCTAGGAAGTCATCCTAGGAAGATGACATCCTGGGAAGATGTATGAGACTGCATTTCAAGAGAGTTGAGTTCATACCTCATGGAAGTGTTTCTCTAATATGTGTAGGGTGTCAGCATTCAGGACAATGCTGTAATTAACTTTTTTTTCTTTATTTTAGCATTTTTGTTACAATTATTTCATTTTGCATATGTTTTACCCTAAGCTTTGGATATGGATTATTTTGCCACTTAGTGCTGTTGCCATGGACATGTGCTTTCACACATTACATTATAGTGGCTTGTCATTACTATAAACACATATTACATTATGGAGTTGCTTTTATCTGGTGTTTTATTGTTGAAGGTGGAAAAGTGATGGCTATTCCAAAATATTAAAATGCCGTTTGTTCTGAAAAGAAACAAAAAAAAATAGTTATCCCCAATGTTACCATGGACAGAATCAAAAGAAAGTATACTTTATTATGTAAGTTTGTTTAGCTTAGAACAAATCCTCTTTTTGCTTTGTTTTGTTTCTAAGTGTAGGGACAGGCACCTTGGAATGAGTAGAAATCCAAAAATGACCAGTTTTTATGTACAGGTAAAATTCCGTTACAACAAATATCTTTACAATGAAATTTTCATTACAGCAAAGTATTTTTATGGTCCCAACAGTTTCCCTATATGACACGAGTCTATAGAAATCTCATTTCTACAAAATATATTCAGCAGATACTTTCATGACAACGAAGTGCCCAAAAGATATTTAAATGCCTGAATGAATCATCCACAGAGCAGTTAGTTTTGTGGTTGCAGCTCAGTTGTGCACAACAATCCCCAAACAGAAACATTGTAAAAAAAATGTTTTCTTCGAACTTTGCTCATACTGGTTTTTTTTTGCTGTTTTTTGTTTTCTTTGGTTTTCAGTGAGACCTTTTGCTTACCGTTCATCAACATTTGAAAAACATCCATTGGAATTTAACTCATTGTCACCCTCTTATAGAAATGGCAGAGATGAAAAAATGGTAACAGTTCATAATAGAAAAAAGAAATTTAATTTTTGCAGCCATCAATTGAGGCAAAAAGAAAAAAGACGTTGCCAGTAAATTCAGAATTTCGCCATCAAAACTGTCAGCTTTCTTAAAAGGCCGAGCAAAAAAAGAAGAAAAATTTTGGGTTGCAAATGTATGCGAACTGCTGCATTTGAAGATGTCAAAAAAGCCGTTTTTATGTGGTTCAGTGATGCTCATTCAAGAAACATTCCTATTAATGCAGCACTCATTCAAGTAAATGTCAGGTTTCTAAACTCTCTTGGGACCACCCCTAACTGGACAACACGCCGAAGAGCGTCCTGAAGTGCGATCACCGCGTCTCTGGAAGACTGTTTATCTGTTTATCAGGCTCACAGCTCTGCTGCGTCTCTCCACCAAAGAAAACAGAAAAGATCTTGATGGGTGATGCAAGGAACATTGTAAATGCAGGTAACAGGATTACTTGGCCACTAACCTGGCCACAACCCTGCCTGACTGCTGTGTTTGTTTACAGGAGAGTGGTAGATCCCACTACAATAAATAACCATGCTGTTCGTGTTTCAAGCTGAATAAAGCTGGTTTTGCTAAAGTACTGAGACTCAGCCTCGTGTTTTGGGGTGAAAAACAGAGATTTATAGTGCGACCCCAATCTTTTTGGATTTGCTTCTGTGGTGCCTCACTGCACCTCTGTGAGCCTGCTGCTGCAGCGGACAATCTTGCACAGATTCAGCAATCACGCTTTGGGACACACTTCAACGTGATGTTCCCCTTTAAAGAGTTCAGAAACCTCACAAGAAGAAGAAAAGGATGATTCTGCTTCTGATTGATAACTGTGCTGCCCACAACATTCTTCCACATTTAAATAATGTGTGTGTTGAATCCTTCCCACCCAATTGCACGGCAGTGCCTCAGCCACTGGATTTGGGCATTATTTGCACCCTGAAAGTGTATTATCGTGAGGAAATGCTGAGAAAAATTCTCATCAGCATAACTTGTAGACAGGAGGAGATTAAAATTAACGTGAAAGAAGCTATTGAAATGATTGCAAATGCCTGGATGCAAGTTAAAGAAAGCACTGTAGCAACAAATACAGAATCTCATTACAATTAAATTTTCATTACAACAAAATATTTTTTAGGTCCCTTGCAGTTGGTTGTAATGGAATTTTACCTGTATTTATTTAAGTGCCCTGCAGATCATCATCAACCATTTGGAAGCTTCTTTTTCTCAGTGGGTTATCCTATTAAGCCAGTCATCCACCTGAGCTGCTGATGATTATTTTTTCTAATTCTTTTGTCCAGAAAGGTGACAGCTGACCTGTGTTTGTGCAACTAGCCAACCCTAGACAGCAGGGTTGCTTTTGGGTGCCTGTTAACTGACCTGCTCACGTAAAAGCCAGCTGTGTCATTTCTGCTCTTCTCTGCAACTAATGACCAGCTGATGTTTTCTCTAGAAAGCTAACCAATCCTCATAGAAACACAAGGTCCCGTCTCAGCTGTTTGAAACACAACCAAATGGCAGCTGCCTTGTTCCTACTTATCTGCACTGCAGTCCTAAGCACAACCAAGCACCAGCTGCCTTATGTATGTATTGTTTGTAGAGCCAGGCACTCTTTTCAAAGAGTGTCTGACTCTTTTATGTTTCTTGTCTGCCTAGTAACCCAAATGGACATCTTCCTTATTTGTGTGTGCACTGTGCCACCCAATTTAGACAACTGTTGTTCCCTTCTTTAAAGATTTCCTGAGGTATGTTCAGACCCTGACTTTCCATTAACGGATTATTCTAAACTTACTCTTTACAATGTGTGATTTTATTAAATAAGAAACAGTTTCTGATTATACTGTAATTTCTGCCTTGTTGTTTGCAAGGATTTTGCATAGTGTTTTAGTATGTGACTTTAAAAAAGACTTTAGTAGTTCAGAAGATGTAAACAAAAATATGTTTTATTTTTATATTCATTTGCTGAGCAAGATATCAACACAGGGAAGTCAGTAACTTGAAATCTAACTAAATTATGTTTTATTTTTGCACTATATTTACATTTAAAAAGAAAATGGTGCTCTTATAGCATACTGTACAGTATATGTGTGAACAACAGAGATTACAAAAGGATGCCTAAATTTATAGTATTATTCACAGGATAGAACAGAACTGCTAACTTATCAGACAATTATGTACAGCAGCCTAAAGGAACACATTATGACTCACACTTTGTGTCTTGCAAAATAAAACATGTTTTAATCAATCTATTATAAAATCTGTTTAAAATGTGAGCCAAGTAGGTACCTCAATTCTTTTTATGTGATTTCCATTGATACATATTAAAATAAGGCCAAAGCATGGAATATTCCAAGTTTGGGATATAAGGGTTGTTTCTCTGCTGTTTAGAAATGAATCCCTTGTAACCTCTGGCCTGTACTGTGTGTAATATCTGGTACACATTTGTACAGTTTTCAGCTTAGTTAAGAATAACAGTCAGTACCTAAGTGAGGCTACTCTTTTGCAAATAAAATTTTTCTGAAATGAAGAGTTTTAAATTCCTATGGCTTATTTTCTGGTGGAATGAGGCAATTGTGAAATTGTCCAACAGGTCAATGAAGAGATGGTAGCCGTCTGGTACAAGGTCAAAAGCTTTGTGATGTAACTAAAAGAATGAGATTATGAGTATTATCACAACAAAGCAGATTTCTGTGCAGATCTGATGGAATCAGTATAAATATGAAGCTCATCAATCCTGGAGCACCGAGGTAGTGAGCTGCTGGTCACTTGGATTAAGAAAAGGCAGTTAATTCAGTTTTGGTATTTTTTAAAGATAATCCTTCGGAGGGTGACACAGTGGTAGCAGGGCCGGATTAAGGTGGGTGCTATTGATGCTGCAGCATTAGGCCCATTCCTGAAATAGGCCCAGATGAAAACAGACAAGAATTTTCCGGAAGCTGAACAGTTTACCTTTGCTATATTAACCTCAAAATAATTCTTAGAATGAAATTTGGAGTCCGACTTTCGGACGCCTAGACAAAGCGTTAGTTATTATACAGTTACTAATGTTCTTTGCGCTGTGACGTAACTATAACGTCGTTGTGTTTATTGTTAACCGAAGATTTCAAGTTAATGCTATCCATTTTACGCTAAACAGTTTACTTAGTAATTTAGCTGCGTTTTTTGCAATATCTTGGGGATTCTTGCCACTTTATTATTGTTCGGTAAGTGCCATGTAGTAAATTTTTCACCTTGAAAGTTAGTTGTGCAGTAAAAATTGATGGCTATTTAAATGGTTATCTGTAAAGGTAAAACTAAAAGCCGGTCCGCGGGCCTGGCATGAATGTTTAGAATTTTTAAAATCCTCGGCAGGATTCTGGTCTATTATGAAATTTAAATCGTGGACAAATTTTTACCCTCAAGAGCCTGAACTGAGTCACTTTGAACCAATGTCTCTGCAAATTCATTTTTTCTTACTCTGTTTCATAAGAGAATTGTGAAATTTTGTGTATTGCATTGGTAGGTTTTCTGCATTAAGTGCACTGTTCAGACAATTGCTATTGAATGTTGATGTTATATAGTTTGCCACAATTAAGTCACTTGAAGATCTCTTGCCTGATGATCCACTCAGAATCACAGCAGCTAATGGGACTAATGTACCTTTTGAGGGGTGGATTGAAATACTGGTGGAAATCAAAAGTGCAAAACATGGTCAAGTAGCCATACAGGTACCCATGCTAGTGAGTCAGAGCTGTGTAAGTGGTTTATTGCTAGGGTTCAATGTAATTGAGGAAATCATCTTAGAGAGCCTTGAAAATCCTGGGAGTGTCAGTTTAAGTGACCTATTGGCAAAAAACTTCCTGTTCCCATCCAAAAGAAATTCTGAGACAACTGACCAACAGACTTATGCACAGAGGATGCATACTGCATATGAAATTGCAACAAACAACAGCAAGAAATCCTCAGCCAAAGGGAAAAGCCAATATGATCAAGGTGTCAGGGGTGCCGTTCTTCAGCCAGGTGACTGACTGCTGGTGAAAAACATGACAGAGAGAGGTGGACCTGGCAAACTGCGGCCTTACTGGGAGCAAATAGTGTACCGTGTTATGGAGAGAGTTGATGACGGAGCAGTTTACAAAGTACAGCCTGAGAAAGGTTCCAAAACACTGCGTGTGCTTCACAGGAATCTACTGCTGCCGGTTAATGACCTGCCACTGGAAGAAGCACACCCAGCACAGTGTCAGAAAAGGAAACAAAACTTAAAAAGAGAGAAACAGTCTATTACCAACATGCAGGAACCAAACACAGACAGTTCTGATGAAGAGTACACTTACCACCACAACTTCTGTAGCCAGATTCCATGCTATAGGTTGGTGAGACCTCAACAGACAGAACATCACCAATCTGTGCAACCTCCTCTGACTGAGTCGAGACTAAAAGCCACAGCCTGTGAGTTTCACTCTTTGTTCAATGACGAAACTAAAACACAGGGTTACGTGGGGAATGCATCACAAGCACAGGACCAGTTGGGAGAGGATTCTGTTGTGAAGGATGAACATCAAATGGATGAAGAAGAGAGAGCACAAGAGGGCCCAGAAGCAGAAGAGAATGAAAACCAAGTTGAGACAGAAACAGTCAGAAGATCTCAATGGACAGCAAGGCCGAGAGAGATGTTCACTTATAATACACTAGGACAGCCATCTTATCAGAAGTGGAATGCTGGGGTGATCTCTCTTCTGTTAAACCACCCTCGCCCAAGTTTTCTTATAGGTGTTCCACTACCATGCATCACACAAATGTACTCCTATGACTATAACTGCTTAACCGAGGCATATTAACATGACTCTTTCACATTCCTTAGTGTACAGACAAATGTCAGGAGACATTCAAAAATTTAAAAAAACGGGAGAGTGTAAAAGGTTAAAAAATGTATGTACATAAAATAAAACACCCCAATATTTTTTTTTTTTGCTAATATTTTCTAGTTTTTTGAACGTCAAATTCATAGTGCTTGGTGCTCTGCTGAACACTGTGTTAGAGAAAATACCCAAACAGTTCACTAGATGGCACTATCGCTAGGGAGGAACCCTAAAACACCAGAGAGGCAAGCGCGGCAGATTAAATCCTGCAGCCAAGTGGAGCGCAAGCTAAAGTTTCTGCCTCTTTGTTTGTAACTACAGGTGGGTTAATATTCCCCCAAACAAGATGTAATACTCCCGAGTAAGACATAAGAGTGTTGTGAAGCTGTGTATATAACGTGCAAAGCTGGGAGTTAAGTATTTTTTGTGTAATCTGATGAAAATAAGATGTTTAGCTATACCTGGAAGAGCTAAAGCCACGAGGGTTGTTTTCACATTAAGCGCCAGACGCGTTAAAGGGCAGAAACACATCTTGTCTTGGTTTATGTCAATGTATTGCGGTATGTTTATGTGGTTGTTGAATGTGAGCAGTTGGATAAGTGATAAGTTTTCAATCATAGGGTTTTAAAGGAAAAAACAAAGATGTTAGCTGGATAATTTTACAAGTGTTATTTTATATGGAGTTAAATGTGTAATATTGTTAATACAGTACTTGAAAATATGGTATAAAGACTGTAACATGAGTTGTTACAGTTAGTGTTACATAAACTATGGACTTATTGTGTTAACTCTGGAATAAATGTTATGTGTTTGTGGTTATGAAAAAAATGAGATTAAATCTTGCAGCCAAGCGAAACGCAAGCTAAAGTTTGTGCCTCTTTGTTTGTAACTACAGGGTTTAGGAATACACTTCTCCCTGACACCCACCACGCCAGGGAGGGTAACATACGTCATTATTATTATTCATGTTCAATAAAGGCTGGCTGGTTGCGTCGCAAGCAATTAAGGCTCCTTGGTTGGTCTGAGTGCGCATGTACGGTGAGTGTCGAATGCACATTTTGCACAACAGACCTTTTTTGTGCTGCAGCATCAGGCCCAATTTCGTCTTAATCCGGCCCTGAGTGGTAGCACAGCTGCCTCACAACCATGAGACCAGGATGCTCCAGCTTTCCTCTCACAGTTCAAAGACATGCAGGTTAGGTGAATTCCTGTTGCTAAACTGGCCCTAGTTTGTGTCTGTTTGTTTGTGTATTTACCATGCAATGGACAGAGGCCTTATCCAGGGATTGTTTCTTCCTTGGACCTAATGTTTGCTGGGATAGACTGCAGCCTCCATGCATCCCTGCTTAGGATAAAGGTGTTTAGAAGATCAAATCAGATTTTATTTGTCACATACAAATTATACTTACAGTACAACATGCAGTGAAATGCTTAATTGTAGCAAGCCAACATAACACTACAAGCGGGTTGGCTTTCTGGATTGGCCATTACTGTGTTATATGGTCTAGAGCATTGTTTACCAAACTCAGTCCTGGGGACCCCCCTGTGGCTGCAGGTTTTTGTTCCAACCAGCTTCTGTTTTTAATTGAATCCCTGGGCTACCGTAGATCCCGGAATACAAGCCAACTCGGTATATGAGCCGACCCCCTTCTCCAAGCAAAATTTTCTAAATTTCCTTAAAAGTATCTCTTCAGGTATATTTATCATGTTTATCGGCGAGAATTTGAGACTGTCGGCATTTTTGATGGAAAGCAGGAAGTGATTGCGGAGAAGTTTGGTAAAATGAAACCTTTGTGTTGAAACTATATACGCAAATACGGTGCCTCGGCGGGTGGATTTCTGGAGACTCGTTATAAATTTGATTAAGTTAACTTAATTCGTTCGCGAAGGCTAACCCATAATGTGTTCCGAACCTCCCACTGCAACACTTACTTAACCTTTTCATAATAAAAAAGGGTTGTATAATGTGCATAATTTACCAAAACACCAATAATTTTTCTAATGTGCTAACCAAAAAGTTATAAAAAGTGCCTAGCCCACCAGAAGTAGGCTAGATTAAGCTAGGAGCATGGCGGCGCGAATGGTCGCAGCAGCTCAGGGCTCTCCTTTTCAGTGCACTTTTTTGTTGTTTTCGTACTTTTTTTTTTCCTTGATTATGCACGAACATCCGCTACACCCGTCAGAACCTTATAGACATCGGTGTCCAGAGCCAGACATCTGTTTCGAGTGTTTTTCATCACATGCACAACATCCCCGACAACATAACGATACCAGCGGGCTCTCCATGGATTGTTGTTGGGTCTAGGAGACGACACAGACGGAGAAGGGAAAGAAAGCAGAAGCGGGACTGCAGATCCAGCGTTATGCTAAGGCTAAAAAAACAACCACACAAGCCCTATACAGAACTTTTTTTTCTGCACTGAAGGAGCTGCTTTTAATCTCATTGTAGGTGTGTATAGTGACAATAAAAGGCATTCTATTCTAGAAACAACAATTTCATACTGTACTCACCATTTAATTTGACATCTCTGGGCTGCAGGAAGGCAGGAGGAGGAGGAGAATGAAACGGAAGGTGGTTATTGTTTAGAAGGAGCCTCCTTATGCAAATCTTTTCTTTGTAAAATTGTCGAGATGGTGGATTTCGACATTCTGTACATATTAGCAAGATCGGTCACACGAACAGCACTCTCATGTTTCCACACAATTTCCATCTTCGTTTCGATTGTGATCGCTTTCTTTACCTTCTCTTCCTTCCTTCCTTAGCAATTATGTGTCTTGCTTGCATGGTCTTAATGAATTATATATTCAGGTAAATCACTGCAATGACCCAAATTACATCCACAAACACATGTATCTGGGCTCTGACTGGCACTACTAACGCTCTCAGTTGTTTGTTTGCAATCGCGCAAGCGGATACACGTGACCGCATCCGGGTCGTAATGCAAGATGTTGATCGTAAATCAAAACAAAAATTTTTATTTTAAACTTCCCGATAATTTATTATAAATTTTATTAATAAAATCAACAACTAAAACACTTTTTTGAATAAATTCTTTATTTAATTTAAAGTACCGGCATGCAAAGTTACTTTTTCATCTGAAAGATGGCTCTGTGGTTTCATCATTATTTACTTCCGTATTCATCGGCAAAACCGGCATTGCGCTGGAAATCTTGAACCTGAAACGATACTCGTATAAACCAACCCCCAAACTCCAAGCCAAAAATCTAGGACGAAATTCTCAGTTTATATAACGGGATCTACGGTAATTATGTGAACTGTTAGTTCTGTGTTTTGGGAACAATATAGAAATTAGAAAACTAAGTTTGCTAAAAATATATATATTAAAATGTACCAAGCAAATATATTGGAATAATGTATTTTTTTCTTAACAGTATTTTCATATTGATTTTCATTATACTTTTCTAGGTGTTCTAATTGTCTAATTAATTCATTATTTGCTAATTAGTGGCTCTGACGCTAAAGTAGTTGCAGCCTTTGATTTTTCAGTGTTGTTTGCCTGCGTCTATGCTCTGCTCGTTTTAAATTGTCATTAATAAGATACAATGAACGGGGAAAAACTGCACAGAGAAAGTGCAAAATATAATGAAATCAACAAAAGAGAGTTAAGCATTTAAATCTATAGAAAAAGCAGAAATATTTCTAAATGTCTTATAAATGTAAAAATCATGCTTCTATGCTTTTCCAAATGCTTTTCCAAATCGTAACTAAAGTAGCATGTTAAATGCCTTGTTTTGTATTTGATCTTATATGTGCTCTATGTGTGTGAATCACTACGTGCTTCCATTCTTTCTCTTTCTCCGACAGAACACAGAATGCATTACATTTGTGATATTACAGCTCTCTGAATAATTAAAATACTGAGATGTATACGTGATATTTTCATGATGATTGGAATGAAAGCATGGTATTGAACATGGGAACACGATGGCGCAGTGATTGTTCATGTCTCACACAAGATGATGCTGTGCCATCCGCGAACTTCGATGAAATAATTTATTGTAGCAGTACTGTCTCTTTCAAACGTACTAACCTCCAATTCCTGTCCTTACTTTTCTTTCCCCAAATACCCAATCACCACACAATCAGCTCTGTAACAGACGTTAAGCCATCTGTAAGCTTACAACGACGATTCTTCAAAACTTTTAAGGAACTTTGAAATATCCTCATAGTATGTGTTTAATTATTTTATCCGTCTATCCTTCCAGTGTCGCACAAGCCTCAGCAAATATAGAGCGCGAGGCAGGAACAATACGTGAACTTGTTAGCGCGGTTTAATTATTAACAATACAGATTATTTAAATGAAGTTAAAGTTTTATCTGTATAATATAATCAACATGTTTTGCTGCATTTCATCTTAAAAATGATATCGTCATCATATGTAAATACACGCTTTATAAAGTGGCGCAGGTTATGCAATATTAAAACTAGTGCAAGTTTACAGTGGGGTAATTGTACTTATTAGTACAAGCAGTTCTACAAGGAGCAATTGATTGAGTGTGTTTATAGTTCTTGGGATGAAACTGTTTCTGATCCACGAGGTCCGTACAGGAAAGGCTTTGAAACGTTTTGCCGTGGTTGAGGCAGCGTGTGCTTGATGCTGTATACCAATAATTCTCTTTCCGATCAGCTGCTGCTGTGATTCCCCACTCAGATACGGTGATATAAATACTCAGTGGTGCAGTGAGAGTAATATGGAAAAAGATGATCCGCTGTGGCAACCCTTAAAGGGAGCAGCTGAAAGAAGAAAAAGAAGAAGATGGTGCAGTGAGAGTAACAACGCTAAAGCAGTTATGGTATTTGGAATACTATGGCTATTCCCGGTATGAGGTACCGTGGAAATGTGCATGGCTTTACGCCAAGTTTAGGTTTTATACATCGTGATTTGAACGTGGAAAAGTTCTTACGCAACATTTCTGTGCGTACGCACTGTTTATACATGAGGCCCCAGGACTCTAAAGACTTGGACCTTTGTCCTTTTGCATAGTGGTGGCTCTGAGGCTAAGGATCTGCGCTAGTATCCAGAAGGTTGCTGGTTCGAATCCCCATCACTGCCAAAAGAAATCTTACTCTGCTGTGCCCTTGAGCAAGACCCTTAACCTGTAATTGCTCCAGGGGTGCTGTACAATGGCTGACCCTGTGCTCTGACCCCAAGGGGTATGCAGAAACTAACAAATTCCTAATACAAGAAATTGTATAAGGTGAAATAAAGAACAAAAAAAAAACAAAGAAATCGGGAGTGCCACACATCCCTTTCCAGCGACCTCATGACCCCCCCATGCTCTCCCAATCCGTCTACTGACTTCACAGGAAGAGTCACCAGAGATATGAATGTCACTGCCAAGGTAAGTAAACCTCTCGACAAGGTCAACACTCTCTCCTCAAACAGACACACTGCTGATGGCTATGCCCAAGAGGTCATTAAAGGCCTGGATCTTGTTTTTTATCCAGGACACTCGCAAGCCCAGACACTCAGACTCCTCGCTCAGTCTCTCGAGCACCCCGATCACAGCCTCCATTGACTCCGCGAAGATCATAGCATCTTCAGCAAAGTCAAGATTTGTGAATCTTTCTTAACCAATAGATGCCCCACAGCCTCTGGACCCCACTACCTTGCCAACACCCAGTCCATACAAGCACTAAACAGAGTAGGAGCAAGAACACACCCCTGATGAACCCCAGAATCAACTGGGAAAAACGCAAAGGTCCTGCCTCCACTCTGCACAGCACTCACAGTACCAGTGTACAGGCAGGCCATGATATCCAGCAACCCCAAGGAGATCCCATGAACCCTCAGGATGACCCAATGGGAAGCTCGATCAACTGAGTCGAAGGCTTTGTGAAAATTGACAAAGGCTGCACAAAAACTCTGCTGATATTCACGTTTGCACTCCATGAGAACCCTCAGTGCCAGGATGCGGCCGATGGTAGATTTCTTGGGCGTAAAATCAGAGTGTTCCAATCACTGGTAGGTGAGCAAGTGATTACGGATCCTATTGAGGACGACCCTAGCAAGGACCTTACCCGACACAGACAGCAGTGTTATCCCCCTGTAGTTGCTGCAATCCAGGCGCTCACCCTTCCCTTTCTAGATAGGGATGACAAGTCCCATTTTCCAGTCAGTTGGGATGATTCCAGTCTGCCAAATGGAAGCAAAGATTGCTTGCAATGCCAGTAGGACAGCCTTACCACCAGCCTGGAGAAGTTCACCCCGGGTACCACAGATCCCTGCAGCCTTCCCCCTCTCAGCTGGTTCACCACCTGTACTATCTCAGTGAGATTGGGTGGTTCACAGCTAATTGGAGGAACAGCCTCAAGAACTGTATACCCAGAGATATCCAACATCCTAGCCGGAGGATCAGCTTTGAACAACTGCACAAAGTAGCCAGCCCAGTGGGTCACAACTGCATTATCATCCGTAAGGACCATTCCATCAGCTGCCCTGACTGCGACTCTCCGAGGAACAGATTTAGATGTACATAATGGTTTGATTCCTCTGTAAGCAGGACCTGGTTCACTAGACCACAGATGGTGTTTCACTTGCTCACAGATTCCACTAACAGACACTTCTTTATCTGCCCTCAGAGCCCTCATTCTCAGTTCCCAGTAAACACCAGAGTTGCCATTGAGTTGCCCTCGATGATATCCAGGGTGCCCAACACAACCCTTAGCAATCTTCAGGGTCTTGTCACGGAAGGTCTCCCACCTCACATTAGGATCGGCAGTCGTACCCAAATCTGAAAGTTTCTCACACAAACTGCGTGCAAACTCATTAGAAACAGCCTGGTCTTGGAGTCTGGCCAAGTCCAGGCTCATTTTTCTAGTAGGTGGTAACCTACTGGACCTAAGCTGGATCCTAAGAGTAGCAACAACAAGTCTGTGGTCAGAATTCACAAACTGAGCACTTCTGTAGACCCTGCAGTTTTGCAAGAGCCTCCAGCATCTGCCCACGAGGATGTGATCAATCTCCTTCACCACACCACCAGTATTGGAGTACCAAGTCCAATGATGCGGTTCTGGGTGCTGGAACCAGGATCCAGTGATTCACAGCCCCTGACCTTTAGCAAAGTCAAGAAACATGGAGCCACTTTCACCACGGTCACCAGACCCATGGAGACCGAGACAGTCCTCACAGCCAGCCCTGTCAGTGCCAATGGCTGCATTGAAGTCAGCCATGACCAGAGGAGTGTCACCTCGTGGGCACCCATCAACCACAGAGTGAAGCTGCAAATAAATGTCTCCCTCACTAAAACATCACTCACCATGGTCGGAGCATAGACTGAGACAACAGACAAGGCACCCAGGGAGTGCCGTAATCTGAGTCTCATAATGCGCTCGTTGAAAGAAGTTTTATTGGAATACCACTGGAAGAAGCCAATCCGCTATGGCAACAGATACTCCCCAAGTATGACAGCCATCAGACCGAACAGACCAATAAAAGGTGTATCCACCTATGTGGGCCTGTTTTGCTGCATCTGGGCCAGGACGGCTTGCTTTCATTGATGGAACAATGAATTCTGAATTATATCAGAGAATTCTAAAGGAAAATGTCAGGACATCTGTCCATGAACTCAATCTCAAGAGAAGGTGGGTCATGCAGCAAGACAACGACCCTAAGCACACAAGTCGTTCTACCAAAGAATGGTTAAAGAAGTAAAAAGTTAATGTTTTGGAATGGCCAAATCAAAGTCCTGACCTTAATCCAATTGAAATGTTGTGGAAGGACCTGAAGCGAGGAATTAATGTGAAGAAATCCACCAACATCCCAGAGATGAAGCTGTTCTGTACAGAGGAATGGGCTAAAATTCTTCCAAGCTGGTGTGCAGGAATGATCAAAAGTTAACCGAAACGTTTAGTTGCAGTTATTGTTGCAAAGGAGGGGGTCACACCAAATACTGAAAGCAAAGGTTCACATACTTTTGCCACTCACAAATATGTAATATTTGATCATTTTCCTTAATGAATAAATGACCAAGTATAATATTTTTGTCTCACTTGTTTAACTGGTTTCTCTTTATCCACTTTTAGGACTTGAGTGAAAATCTGATGATGTTTTAGGTCATATTTATGCAGAAATATAGAAAATTCTAAAGGGTTCACAAACTTTCAAGCACCACTGTAAGTGCTTAGACCTATGTTAATTCACAAGATGATTATAAGTATTCCACTGCAATCAGAGCGAGTGATGTGCCAATTCACATTTGTTTAACTAACTCTATAGATGAAATAAATAAATCTGTGAATGCATGCATCTGTATTTTCACTGTGGATGCATTCTACACTCATCCACTTCATTAAGCACCTTGTTATTAATTTTTCTGGGCAATGCACCCCACCTTAATGAACAGTTTAAGTTTAAGTAATAAAAGTTGATTATAGACTGTGTGGGGAACTGCCTAGACACAGACAGGTAGACATTTTTGATTGCACCACAACACATTTATTTATACTATACACAATGTTAAACACACCCACCCCAGTGCCGCAGCACCAATCACCCTCAGTCCAGGCCCTCAACAATGCCTTTCTTCGCCGCCTCCTCTCCTCCAAGACTCTGTCCACTTCCACCCGACTCCAGCTGTCGAATGGAGGGAGGCGGCCCCTTATATACAGGCCCGGATGTGCTCCAGGTGCTTCCCGAAACTCTTCCGCCGGCACTCCCCTGTGTGGCGGAAGTGCCGGCTGTGCACCCAGAAGCACTCTGGGTGTCCCCGGTCCTCTTCCTCCTAGCACATCCGGGTGTGGCAAAAGCGCTGAGGTCCAGGGCTCCAAAGGCAGCGGGGCGCCCCCTGGCGGTGACCACAGGCCCCTACAGGGCTGAGCTTCAATGCTCTCTACCCGTGGTCCCCAAAGCAACCAGGGTGGTCGCCCCCTCGTGGTCTGAAGGAGGCGCAAGCCCTCCTCCAGTCCTCCTGGGCATCCCGGCTGGGTGCCACCCCAGCCGCTCGCCACAGCTGTTAACTCAGTTATTTATCTGATTTTCATGTGGGCCGGTAATCTTTGTTGTAAGTAGAAATCTGTAACACCACCAGCCATGGTATTTATTGCAAAAAAATAGCTAACATAATTTGCTTTTTATGCAATTCAGAAAATATGGTAGTGTGGACAGTAGGTGAAAACATAGATAAAAGTATCAGTTTTTAAATGAAAATGCAATATAGTGGATGGGTCCTTACTTAAGTATTGAGATTGTTGAGTACTGTTACTTCTATTGGAATCATGATTGCTTTAAGCAGATGCACTTTTACTTGAGTATGGATGTTTGTTACTCTGCTCATCTCTGGCTGCGATTCCTATATCCTGTTATCAACAAGTGGAGTATTACTTGTATGTCATAATGTGGTTAGCACTGTTTTGGAGCATATTTACCTGGCATGGTTTAGGTCCAGAGAGTTCTTTAGAGACAGACCGGCAGTTTTTTTTCATTTGAGATATGAGAAACTGCGGTGGGTTGGCACCCTGCCCAGGATTGGTTCCTGCCTTGTGCCCTGTGTTGGCTGGGATTGGCTCCGGCAGACCCCCGTGACCCTATTCGGATTCAGCGGGTTGGAAAATGGATGGATGGATATGAGAAATATAACTCAGATACAGTATGTTTTGGTAAATGAATGAAAAATTACACATTATTAAAATATGAATTGGATGTAAAAGAAAAGGCTAGCCTATTTAAGAAAAGTATGATTTCCTTCCATATTTTAAACAAAGTGCAATACAACTCTGCTTATCTATTAACAAAAATTAAAGTGAACCGATTCATTTAAAGGCACCTTGTGGACTGTTTTGCATAACATTACAGGATAATTTGCTTTGCTTATTAACAATTTGTTCTGTAACTCCAACATCAGCTTAGAGGCCGAGTTGCTATGTGTTTTCCATTAAGTGGAGATGAATAAAGACCTTAATAATGACTCACACAAACCATCTACATGAAGTTTTTGCACTAGATGTACAGTAAGCTTGTATTTAAGGCACCATGGAGACTGAGTAGGCTTTCTTGCTGTTGTTACTAACTAATTAAAGAGATGCTTGAAAGTTATTCTTTTGGTGAGCAGTGACATTTCCTTTAAGACACGGTGGGTTATAAAAAGAAAATGAAACAAAGCCAAATAAAAAAAACGAAACTGTTAATAGTATTTCTCCATACTGTGATTGTTTAGGGCTCCATCCAGGGCTTTTTCCTGCCTAGTGTTTTGGGGATAGGCTCCAACCCTTCACAGTACTAAATCGGGCTGAAGAATATTGTATTTTGTTTTTTCTCTTTGTCTTGCACATTATTCAGAACAAAACTAAATGGCTCAAAGGCTGGTGATGTAATTCAAACTAATGCCAAGAGATTATCAAGGGTGTAAGAAAATATTTTACACTGTGCCTACCAGAAATGTATTCTGAGTTCATAGGCTTCTCATTTATGGTACCATTTGGTTTAATGTTAGACTAATAAATACACCATACACGTAGTTTTCACTCAAATAAACATAAAATACTTATTTGTGATAATGAGAATCATTGGGGAGGCTACTGATAGACATGGTAGCACTGTTGCCTTAAAGTACCAGAGCACAGAGTTTGAAAATCTGCCTGGCAAGTGTCTGTGTGGATTTTGCATGGTTTCCCTATATTCTTCCTACACTACAAAGACACAAGTTTTCATTTAATCAGTTACTTTAACGTGGCCCCTAGTGAGTGATTGTAGATGTGTTTAATTAGTGTAGCCTCTGATGGACCAATGTTTAGTCCAAGGCTGATTTCTGCTTTGTGCATAAAGTTGTGAGGAACTAACCAAAAAGATCATATACCTGTAGTGAAGTGACAAATTGCATATGCATTGATAAACACTTTGTGACGTGTGAGCCCGTCTTGCACCCCAAAACATGAGGCTTAGTCTCAGTACTTTAGCAAAACCAGCTTTATTCTGTTCAAAACAGGAACAGCACAGTTATTTATTGTAGAGGGATCTACCACTCTCCTATACACAGACACAGCAATCAGTAATCATGGCCAGGTTAATGGCCATGTAACACTGTTCCCTGCATTCATAATGTTCTTTGCATCACCCATCGAAGGCAGGTGCTCATAGTGCTACCGCGATCTTTTTGGATTTGTTTTCGCTGAGAACTGCTACAGCGCTGGGACCCAGCGGTTGGCCCGGCAACCGATAGGCTGTCATCCACAGAGGCTGCGATTGCGCTCTTTGGCGAGTGGTCTCATTGGGGAGCCCCAAATGAATTTAGAAACTACACAATATGTAGAAGTATTATAAAATTTAAAGAACAAGGAAGATAAGACAAACAAAGCTTTAGGAATGACTTTTGACTGACTGAATTGCTGGCCACACGTGACAGAGAGGGCTAGATTTATTTGTTAATGACTTCCATTTCCTTCCTTTTGTTGTTTACTTGAATGATACTGAAAAGAAAATGATACTGAAAAGAAAATTATTGGAGGTGGGATGCTGTGCTAGAGCTATTCCACTGGTGAATGGTCCAGGAAGGTTTGTGTTTGTCAGGAGCTACACAGGAATGGTAAAGAGAGAGCCTTGCAAAGGGATGCTCTTTCAGCCATGTTGCATCCTGATGAAAGCACATCAGATGATGAACTGAAGAAAATAGGCTGCCCTGGAATCTGCAGATGATGAGCAAACCTGGAAGAATTAAATGCAACAGTAAGTTATGGTGCCACCTGAAAGTACACATCTAGCATTATCAGATTGTACGGTATTGGTTTACAAAGTCATGTTCTATTTGCTTTTATGGTAGTAGTAAAAATAAAGTGTTTGATCTATAATACATAGTTGAATATGTACAGTATATGTACAGAATATGTACAGTAGCTTTTTCTCCTGCCTGTTTTTTCACACTGTCAAATTGGTTAGGTTATAGATGAAGAAGGGGGGGCTGGGGCGTGGTGAACGGAAGTAGTAGAAATACTCTGATTACAGAGTGGTAAGTGTATGAAATTTGAGACATTTTGGTTCAGACTACATAATAAAGACTATAAGGGGGAAAATAGGATCACCGTAGTACTACATGACAAAACAGTGCTAATTTACACTGGACATACTGTCTGATCAGCAGATAAAAAGAGGCTTTTTGAAGTCACCCTGTTACATTTTTAAAATTATATTTACAATATTTCCTTTCAGCTTTCAATACAAATTGTAAAAAAAAATAAATAAATAACAAAACTTGATTGCCTTATTTAACACTTTGTCTTGAATCGTCATGGTTTTATAGCCTTGGAAAGTATGATGGAACCAACAGATAGCATTGTTTGCATGAAGTAATTCTTACTTTATAATGCTATAACCATGAAACTAAAAATAGTAAATCAAAACAGAAATTAGATAGATAGATAGATAGATAGATAGATAGATAGATAGATAGATAGATAGATAGATAGATAGATAGATAGATAGATACTTTAAGTGGATTGTTTTAGCAAAGAAATAGAAAAAAAAATATTACAAAAAGTTTAGTGGAAATCAAAAAAGAAAAAGACTGGAACATGTCATTATGAAGTTTATCAATTGAATCAATAGAGTTATAAGGCAATTGAATTATTACCGGCATCAGCCAAACAAAGTTGATGCTGTAGTTTTGTATTTTTACAGGTTATTGCTAAAGTAGAAAATTTTAATTCCCTCTCTAACTGCAGTATACTTTCAGTGTGTTTGGACATTTGGCTCTCTAAAGCATCAGCTCATCATATAGCATATCACTTTTTATTAAATACTAACTGTTCCCCACAGCTTGGCCTGTATAGTAGTAACAAGATAATCTTGAAAAAACAATAGAAAAATGAAAAACAAATGTAAAAATGTGTATTGAGAAGAATTTATATTGATAGCTTTCGAATCTGAGGGCCTCTTGATATACAATATTTTTGGTTTTGCTAGCTGGGGCGAGAATGTATCTGTGATATCTTTGCCAAAAATGTAAAAAGTCGGCAAGGTATCTCTGGCCAAGTGGAAGGTAGGTATGCTCCAACGTCAAACGTTGCCACTGTATCTGATCGTGTTCAGCTCATGGGAGAACAGCATGCGGCCGGGATATCTCTGGCAATCAGCAGGTACCCTCTAAAATACATGTAGCTGTGATCTCTCTCTCAAAAACGTCAAATGTTACTCTTTAACAATCTCTAGATGATAATGTCTGCTGAACAAACAGGTACCGCTATCTAAGCAGAGGCAAGGTACGTTCCAACATGTGACAAGAGGTAGAGCGATTCGAAGGGAGGCTGGCGCGTGAGTCAGGATGGTCCTGCCCGGCTCCCTACTCCTGAGGTCCCGCCTCCCCCTCCCCTCAGCCTGCAGCCTGTTTCTCAGATTTGCGTAAATAAATTGGTGCTGCAACCGAACTATAATACTTAGCACAATGAGAGAAGTCACAAAAGCAAACAGAATGTTCAAGCAAATTATAGAAAAAAAAACTGAACTAAATTCGTTAAGTAGTTCTCTCGTGAAACGCGGACAGACATACATACATACATACAGACATTGGATTTTATATATATATAGTGATTTATTTTGAAAGAAATCCAATAATACCAACATTTTATCTACATTTTGCTTTCTGAATAAAATCTACCAATATTATAAGCTAGGCAATAGAAACACATAGTCTGTTTCTTTTTTAGTTTGAGAAAAATGTAAAATGAATTCTCAGTTGTGAATTAACTGCATCTGTACTGTGACTTTTAAAAACAATTTGTTAGCTGCAGGTAAGGCAGCTGGAAAACCATTTTGTTTTTTAAATTAGAAAAATATGATGAAATAAAAAGATTTTTTCATTCCATTCCACATTAAAATATTCATGTGTAATGGTTCATCTAGGCAAAGGCAAAAGAAAACACAAATGGGATGTGACTGTGTGTTGCAGGCTACTGATCAAGGTTGCACTAGTACTGAACAGATACCCAAAAGATTTTTTTTTCCTTTGCTTCCATTGTTTGTGTAATGGGCTAGAATTCAGTATTCTAAAGAAAATGACATTTCTGTGTGTTGCTCAGTGTAATGGACTATAAACTAGCGTTTTAAAGAAAAGGCAGAAAATTCTGCTCCAGGTTATTGTTGATGGTTATCTATCACCTGCTTTGATTAAGTATCTCATCCACACACAATGTGGTGATAACAGAACTGTCTGTTTCCTCTGGCCACAATATCATTGTTGCCAAAGTAAATGTGTTTACACTATTTATTCTAAAGGAGGAAATTTGGCTTGCACCATTGTTTCACTGATTGCCATGTTGATCTATGCAGAAACTGAAGCATGTATATATTTCTGGTAAAAGGAGAATAAAAAAAGAACAGAGAAGTATCGTCTGAGACTCGGGACTGCTGCCTGGTTTTTTTATGCTTTGCACCTTATCGCTGTGGCTATGCCCTGTTGCTACAGTGGATTGTACCTGGCCCAGGTTCCCCTAGACCATGAGGCTGGTAACATTTGCTTTGGAAAGAATGATTATAACAGAATCCATAGCCAACAAAGGTTATGTTCACATTACCAGGATGAAATTTCTCAAATCCAATTTTTTGGTGGTTGTGGTGATTGACACATTTGCAAAAAAAAAAAAAAAAGACGCTGATGATGAGGTGCCAGGGAATTTTAGGTAGCCCAGCATTATAAATATTTTTTGTAGGCTTCAGGGATTCTAGTGTCAGTGTGGACCACCTCTACAACTACTCCTTGAATAGTGACCTGACGTAGCAGCTCTTTGGTGCCGTGACAGTCAGCATCCAGTTCCTTGGTTTTTCTGATGTTAAGATGCAGACAATTCTTTTTGCACAAAAAACAAACTTCTCCACCTGACTCCTATACTCCTCCCCCTTATCAATACACTCTAAACCGGCTGCTACGTGTGCTAATCATGAACAGCTGACAAACTGATTGCCGTCCTCCACAGCAAAATGTGATGCATACACTAGCTACTAGCACGTACATTTTGTCGGGTTTAATACAATAAGTTATCTCACAAGTATGATGTTTTTTGTTGTTGGTGATGCAAATGATTCATGCACAAACATACCAATTTGTGCATACATGTTGTTTGGGGGACAGAGGTGTTCACATTACAGTTAGATACAGGTCACTAGTACTTAAGAATGTGAACCATCAAGATAGGCCAATCCGATCTGAGCAAAAAATTATAATTGAGCAATGAGCCTTGTATTGTTAATGTAACCATTCCGCTTATAAATAATAATAAAAGAATCCAACACCTACCATTAATTTTTCTGCTTGAACAGCTTCAGGGAAATTGAACTGAAGTAACCATGCCACGAAGCACAATTAATTACAAGGATATGGAAAAGCAAACAGTAGCATAAGAACATAAACAAACAAGAGGAGACCATTCTGTCCCACCTGTTTCATTTGTTTAGCTATTAGCTAAGCTTTTCCAACACAATTTCAAGATACTATGGCCCCGTTCTATGCAAGGAACATGAACTCCAAATCCAGTTATCCATTTTCTTGACCCATTTAATTGAAGTCAGGGTGAAGGTATAGGAATGGGTGACTCTAGGCTGTTCTGGAATAATCAAGAATTATCATAGAACTGACCCTGGACAGAAAGCGAGTACGTCAAAAGGCACACTCATGTATGCATCCACATGAGACAAACTTACAATACATGTACCGAAACCCTATATTATGTTAAAGCCAGAATCTTTTCCCTGGCTCAAGTTTCTGGGTTTACATAGTTTTTTTTGCTGTTGTGTAAATATGTTAAGATATTCTATTATTTATTCTGTTTTTGGTTTCTTTTTTGTCTTTATTGTGCTTGTGTACTGTTGCAATGTATTAATTATATTGTACTTATGTATTGTGTTAATGGTAGTTTTAATTGTTATATGCTTTGTATAACAAAATATTGTATTGCCAAAGATTTTAATTTAAGCTACAGTAGGTAAATACTTATATAAATTTAACATAACATCAACTAAATAAAAATGGTTCTTACAAACAGAAAACCCAAACAGACACAGGAACATCATGCATACTCTGCATAGAGCCGGCTGTAGCTGCACCACAGTTATTACCTTGTACTCTATCCCAGGTCCAGTATCATTTTAAAATTATTGAGTCTGACAAGAATTACAAAGCTTGACTTTAAAGTACATGTCTAAAACTACTTGAACTTTTCACTAACTTTATAAGGATTTAGTTAATGGCTTGTTTTTAAATTGGCTGTTTTATTGCATATAACTGAAATAATGCCACATTAAGTGACAGGGGGTTGCCAAAATAAATGGTAGCATCAGGGTGGTGCAAGATAGAAAAATCAGGGAGAGGAAAATCCACACTGGCTATCGGTGTAAACTTCTGTCAGTGGTAAGCCCTGAAAATCAATTATCCACTGGTAGCAATGATAAAATGAGATTGCTGAGGTAATTTGCACACCCATAAAGTCTCAGTAAACTAGGTGCTTCTAAGAAATAAGACCACTCAGTCCTATGTGGTGTAGATATACCAAGGGCCAAAAGAGGGAGCTATAGCCAGGTGACCCTTAATCTATGTAAAATCATGTCTGTTCTGGGAGAGAAAGGACAGTCCCTGCCAAAAAAATCAATTGACCTTGCAGACTGGAGATGAGTTAAGGCAAAGAGTCAAATGTCAGTGAGGATGAAAAAAGTTTTTGGAAGAGTGTTTTGTGCTGCTTTTGAGTAGTCAAACCCCACTTGACAGATGGTAATCATGTCCTCTTTTCTCTTCAGTTAATTTTATTATTTGTTTTGTACTAATCTAATTACTCATATTGCATGTATTGCTTGTAAGTCCATCCATCCAACCATTATCCAACCTGCTATATTCTAACTACAGGGTCACGAGGGTCTGCCAGAGCCAATCCCAGCCAACACAGGGTGCAAGGCAGGAAACAAACCCTGGGCAGAGCGCCAGCCCACCTCAGGGCACACACACATCCACAAACCAAGCACACACTAGAGACAATTTAGAATCGCCAATCCACCTAACTTGCATGTCTTTGGACTGTGGGTGGAAACTGGAGCACCCGAAGGAAACCCACGCAGAGAGAGAACATGGGTTCTCATAGGAAGTGAACCCGGGTCTTCTAACTGTGAGGCAGCCGCGCTACCTTTTGTAAAAGCGTTTTATTAGTGAAGTGCCCCAAACAAAGCATTTTTACTTTCTTGTATACATAGTATAAAGTGCAGGAATTGTGAAAAAATTCAACCTCAAGATTTTAATGAATCTTAAAGTTTTGGACATTCCTGAACCTAAAAATACCATTTTTTAAATTATGTCTATATATGTCTAAATACAGTAACTCGAAGACGCTTTGAGATTTTTTATACCTGCTTTATATCAAAAATAAGGAATCCTATTAAATTTTGGGCCACTTTCGGGAACCGGAAGTAGTACTTTAACTGAATACTTACGTAAAGTTTCAAGTGAACTATGGTTATAATTACAGATAAATGATTCAAATTTTGTATAGATATTTATAATGATCAAAAGCAAAAAAGATATGAAATTTGATAAAAATTACTCAACCGTAAATATTACTTTATTTAAACAACCATCCAAATTTTTTTGTTTTCATTGAAATATAAATGAGTACACGATATTAAAAACTGTATTCAATATAACGCATATCTTTTAATAATCATTACTAATTTTATTTTAATTTATACATCGTCAGTTTAACAATAATGTGTAAACATTGAACATGCCATGTAAATATAAAGATGTAATGAAAACAATACGTCCCCATCGTGTTCCTTGTAATACATTTAATTTTATGATTTTTTTTTATTTCCACTATCATTATCATAATTAAATGTAGCTAAATACAGTTGTACCTATTGTGGAAGAATAATTTTAGGGTAACATAGCATTCATCTTTAAGAAATAGCATGAAGAGTTAATAAAGGTTTGAAAAGAGATAAAGGTCAAGCGAACAACAAAATGTACACTGAAATAGGAAAAATACTGAGATGGTCAAGAAAATAAAGAATGTACCAGAAGAAAGGTTGATGTAATATACAAAATGTACTGAAGGATGACAAAGTAATGACTAAGAAATCAGGAGATGTCCTATAAACGAGAATGGGCAGCCATTATATGCACAGAAATTTCAAGGGTGGTAGCTCATCTCAAATGGTATAAGAAGAACCAGAATATAAATCATTTGGATGTAAACCAACGACCAATCAGAGTAAAATGTATGCATTTATTGACACTGTATGTAAATTCAGTAGTTTATAAAATGAACCCCTATTCTTTGTTTCTCTGACCATTCTGACCATGCTGTAACAGACTGCTTTTGAAGAATATTCCCTCCAAGGCATTTTGCTAAGAAATAATTTAAAGATACAGTGAACAGCTTTTCTCCTGCCTGATTACTGAATTGTCCTGTTAGAGGATGTTTCTTTCTTTAATAAGATATTAAATTTCGACCACACTATAGAAGTTTATTGCAGCAAATATTATAAAATACTAACACTTTTTCTATGTTTTGGGTGACTATAACTCTTTTTACTTTGCACATTGTGGCAGATTGCCGGGGTTATTACCTGGCCAGGATGCCTGGAGGGACCGGAAAGGGACTATATTAGCTTCCGGGTCACAAGGGGGCAACTGCCCTGGCCAAAGAGAGGACCACGGGAAAGAAACAAAGAGATTTTAACCCGTAAGGTCACCGACAGGGGGAGCCTCATGCCTCATAGGACCGGGAGAACTGTTACTTCCGCCACACCAGGCAAGATGGCGGATGAACCTGTCAGGGATGCCCGGCGTGCTTCCGGGGCAAAGGGCAGCACTTCCACCACACCAGGTGAGAATAAAAGGCACCATCTCTTTACAGTCTGGGAGCTAGAGTCGGGAGAGGGAGCTGGACGAAGCTCCCAGGACAAGAGTAGAGGCAGCTAAAGACTGTGATAAGAAGGTTTATTGAGGAGATTTATTGCTGAGTGCATTGTGTGGTGTTTTGGACTTTATTATTGTGGTGAATAAATGTGTGACTTTTTATAAAGATGTGACTGGTGGTGGTCCAGGCAAGTCTCCCAACATAATCTAGGTAATGCATGAAAAAATTCCACCACCCTTTTTGACCTCCCTATGTGCGAAAATGTAATTTTAATATAAAGGTTTTGGGCAGCATCAGGTACCCTGCTAGTGAATAGAATTAATAAATACTCTAAATGTCCTTCCTGTGTTTGTTCCTACATTGTATGTTATATTAAATCAAATAAAAAAGGTTTTCATTTTTGATTCCTTTGAGACTTATTAAACTTTATAAGTTCCTACTGGTAAATTTCCAAACCAGGCCAGAATGAATGGGATTCATTTAATAATGTCAGTAGCACGTTTATTTATATGGAGGTAGCTCTAGACATATGTGTCAAGAGATCACCACAATCTGTTCTTTTGATGTATTGCTCCACTCTGGCAGGACTACTCATTGTATTCAGGAAGTCAGTAACCTCTTCAGATGTGTATTGCACACTGTGACAAAAGCCAACAGCCAAACATTTTCAAAGGAACATCTTCCCATTATCCGTAAAAATGGTTCATCTTGTGACAAAGGGCATCTTTATGTTTTGTATTTGTACTTGAACAAAATGAGAAAATTTCAAACTACATGAAAATGTTTTTATTAAGCAAAACATAAACCAAAGGAATTATCAAAGGGAAAGCACAACATTTTAAAATAAAGCCCAAGAATAATGAAATATTAATAATAATAATTTCAGAAAACATATATCTACAGGTCCATATGTACTCTACTTTAATATTAGTATTTAATTCAAGGGTTTGGTCTCGTCCATTTCAGGAGATGGATGTCTGAAGCGGAATTCCATTAGCAGCATTGTTATTTTAATTTGTTTACCGTCTTCCCGGTATGCTGCATTTACTGAATTTGAGGGGCTTTAATAAAAGTAAATGCAAGTATATACATGTATGAATAGCAGAAAAAGGACTCAGAAAGAAACAGAAAAGACAGCTAAAACATCTAAGTCTAAAGGGGCCTCAAGTTTAAGTTCAACGTATGGCCTGCCAGAGACAGCCCTGAACAAATAGGCGACAGAATATATCTCCCAGAACCTGATGCCTCAGCATTGCCTCCAGCTGATAGTGAAAGCGCAAGTGAGATGGGCAAGGAAAACTCATTGATTCCAGAATGTTCACTGAAATTGAAAATGACCTTACTATCTGCACTGTCAACTACCCCCCGCAAGCCACAGGCACCATTTGCAACTGGGCTCCCATGGAGCACGGAGAAGATTGAAACGAATAGTCCAAGCTGAAGCAAACAATCACTACAATGATTGCTGCAATAACTAATGCTCTCGGGGGGGTACATAAAGGATCTAAAAAGTAAAATAAAGAAGGTTACAAATGATGCAAATGATATAAGGGAATGTGTAATAGACATAAACAAGACAAACGAGAAGCTACTTCAGGATATTAAAGATCAGGAGGAACATTTAAGTAATCTTTCTGAGGCAACCTTCAAAGGTATGCTACAAAAAATTGAGAAAAAAATACAAGAAAATGAAAGTAAGTTTGAGAATAAATTTAGAGCATTTGTAGCTCAGCTTGAACACATTAAGCAAACATTCACAAAATTTTGAAATAATTGAACAACTAGCATCCACCACTGATGGAAAAGGAAGAGCTGTAAATTCCGAATGCAAAGTACAGGCTAGCTGTATTGGAAGTTGGATAGAGAAGGAATAATATCAGAACTGAAGCTCTCTCTGAAAACTGTTAAAGTCTCTAAAATAATTGGGGAGGACTTCAAATCAGACAGAGGTATCAGCAGCTTACTACATATGTGGATTAAATGCCTGAAAACCTGAGTCTCATTGTACGTTTTGACAAAATACAATCTAAATTATATTTGATGTCACTTCTCAGACTGCAACAAGATTATATTTGAAAATAACCGCATTTGTATTTTCCATGATTTCTCACCTTCAACAGCTGCTAAACGTGCCGCATTTTATGGCGTTAACACTAGAATCCCTTAAGCCTACAAAAAACTTGTAATCCCGGGCCACCTTAAATTCCTTTGCACCTCTCCATTAGTGGCTTTTGTTTTATAAATGTGATGATCAGCACAAGCAGCAAGCAGCCTGCTATCCCATCCCCATCGTACACAAAGTTCTCCCAGCTCAAGTCTGTTTTTCTGCATTTGAGGTGCCTTGAATTGTATAGGGTAAATAATATATCGTTATTTAGAACACATATATCTCATATGGGGCGGCACGGTGGCGCAGTGGTAGCGCTGCTGCCTCGCAGATAGGAGAGCCGGGTTCGCTTCCCGGGTCCTCCCTGCGTGGAGTTTGCATGTTCTCCCCGTGTCTGCGTGTGCTTGGTGTGTGGGTGTGTTTGTGTGTGTCCTGCGGTGGGTTGGTTCCTGCCTTGTGCCCTGTGTTGGCTGGGATTGGCTCCAGCAAACCCCCGTGACCCTATTCGGATTCAGCGGGTTGGACAATGGATGGATATCTCATATGTGTGCCATGTCTACAACGATCTGTGTAAATGTAGGGTGACAGGAAATGCGAGGCAAGAACTGTTGAACACATAACTAGTGTAGAATAGAATCTTTTTCATGTTCTACTAATAATTGGCCAAATGCTGACATGAAGTGTGAAGTGTATAATGTGTGAAGACTGAAGTCCAAATATCAAAAAAGACACAGATATAACAAAACAAGCATACTTTTTTCAAGAATTTAACAAAAGTAAAAAAAATTGGGATAGGGCACAACGCACTGACTGAAGTTAGTAATCCTTTTCTATTTTCCACCTCTTATCATGTGACTTCAAACATATTCAAATGTATCTTAAATATTATGACTGCTGTGTATACACATTTATACTGCAAATACGTTTTTATCTATTTCTTATTATTCCAAATTTTTCATTTGTTTGCTTGCAATGCATCTATAAAGCATATGTTCAAAATAAGCAAGAAAAACTACAGCCTTCAAATAAATGTGACACTTTAAACCAATGCCCTTTACAAAAACGGTGAATCATCTTTTTCTATATCTTCCTATCCTCTGCATCTTGCTCTTTTACACCCATCAACTGCATTTCCCCTCTCACCACATCCATAAACCTTTTCTTAGGCTTTCCCCTTTTCCTCTTGCCAGGCAGCTCTGTCCTTAGCATCCTTTTCCCAATATACCCTTCATCTCTCCACTGCACATGTCCAAACCAACACAAGCTTGTCTCCCTGACTTTGTCTCCAAACCGTCCAACTTGAGCTGACACTCTAATGTACTAATTTCTAATCCTGTCCATTCTCGTCACACCCAAAGCAAATCTTAGTATCTTTAACTCTGCCACTTTCAGTTCTGTCTCCTGCTTTCTGGTCTTTGCCACCATTTCCAACCCATTTAACATAGCTGGTCTCACTACCATCCTGTAGAGCTTCCCTTTTAGTCTTGCCAAAAGCCATCGGTCACAAATTACTCCTGACGCTCTTCTCCACACATTCCATCTTTTTCACCTCTCTTCTACAATCCCCATTACGCTATACTGTTGATCCCAAGTATTTAAACTCATCTACCTTCGCCAACTATACTCCCTGCATCCTCACCATTCCACTGACCTCCCTATCATTTACACACATGTATTCTGTCTTGTTACTACTCTCCTCTGTAGGGCATATCTCCAACTCTCCAGGGTGTCCTGAACCTGCTCCCTACTCTTGCTACAGATCACAATGTCATCAGCAAACATCATAGTCCACTGGGACTCCTGTCTAATCTCGTCTGTCAACCTGTCCATCACCATTGCTAGTAAGAAAGGACTCAGAGCCGATCCCTGACGTAATCCCACCTCCACTTTGAATGCATCCGTCATTCCTACCACAGATTTCACCACTGTCACACTTCCCTTGTACATATCCTGTACAACTCTTACGTACTTCTCTGTCACTCCCGACTTCCTAATACAATACCACAATTCCTCTTGAGGCACCCTGTCACATGCTTTCTCTAGGTCCACAAAGATGTAATGCAACTCCTTCTGGCATTCTCTATACTTCTCCATCAACACCCTTAGAGAAAACATCGCATTGGTGGTGCTCTTTCTTGGCATGAAATCATGCTGCTGCTCACTAATCATCACCTCACTTCTTAACCTAGCTTCCACTACTCTTTCCCATAACTTCATGCTGTGGCTCATCAATTCTATCCCCCTATAGTTACTACAGTTCTGCACTCCCCCCTTATTTTTAAAAAGTGGCAACAGTACACTTCTTCTCCACTCCTCAGGCATCCTCTCACTTTCCAAAATTCCATTAAACAATCTGGTTAAAACCTCCACTGCCATCTCTCCTAAACACCTCCATGTTTCCACAGGTATGTCATCTGGACCAACGGCCTTTCCATTCTTTATCTCTTCATAGCTGTCCTTACTTCCTCCTTGCTCATCTGTTGCAGTTCCTAATTCACTATCTCCACATCATCAAACCTTCTCTCTCTCATTCTCTTCATTCGTCAACTAGTGAATATGTTCCAATCTTTATCCTTTATCACCCTAACCTGCTGCACATCTTTCCCAGATCGGTCTCTCTGTCTAGCCAATCGGTACAGGTCCTTTTCTCCCTCCTTATTGTCCAACCTCAACCATACAACTCATCATACACCTTTTCTTTAGCCTTTGCCACCTCTCTCTTCGCCTTATGCATTATCTCCTTGTACTCTTCTCTACTTTCTGCATTTCTCTGACTATCCCACTTCTTCTTCGCCATCCCCTTCCTCTGTATACTCCCCTGTATTTCCCCATTCCACCTCCAGGATTCCTTTTCCTCCTTCCTCTGTCTACATGTCACACCAGGCACCCTTCTTGTTGTCACCCTTACTACTTCTGCTGTAGGTGTCCAGCAGTCTGGCAACACTTCACTGCCACCCAGTGCCTGTCTTACCTCCTCCCTAAACTCAGCCTTGCAGTCTTCCTTTTTCAACTTCCACCATTTAATCCTTGAATCTATCCTCACTCCCCTTCTTGATCTCCAACATCATCCTACAGACCACCATCCCATGCTGCCTAATTACACTCTTCCCTTCTACCACTTTGCAGTCTTCAATCTCCTTCAGATTGACTCTTCTGCATAGGATATAATCTGCCTGTGTGCATCTTCCTCCACTATTGTATGTCACCTTATGTTTCTCCCTCTTCTTAAAATACGTATACATCATAGCCATGTCCATCCTTTTCACAAAATCCACTATCATCTGACCTTCTTCATTCCTTTCCTTGACACCATACCTACCCATCACCTCTTCTTCTCATTTGTTCCCTTCATTAACTTGTCAATTGATATGCACTCCAATCACCATTTTCTGTCCCTTGGGTACACTGCCCATCACTTCATCCAACTCACTCCAGAAATCTTTCTCATCCATCACACACTCAACTGGCAGGGCATACCTCCAATTTCCAGCTTCCTAATCATCACTCTGTCTGACACTCTTTTCACTTCAGAAACACTCTTGACATACCGTTCCTCCAGAATAACCTCTACCCCATTTCTTCTCCCATCCACACCATGATAGAACAATCTGAATCCGCCTCACTTGGCCTTGCTCTCCTTCCATTTAGTCTCTTGAATGTACAATATATCAACCTTCCTTCTCTCCATCATATAGGCTAATTCTCTCCCCTTACCAGTTATACTGCCAACATTCAAAGTTCCTACCCTCATTTCCACTCTCTTTACCTTCCTCCTCTCCTCCTGCCTATGGACATGTGTCCCTCCTCTTTTCTCCTTCTTTGGCCAACAGTACCCAAGTTTCTGCCAGCACCCTGTTGGCTAATAGTACTGGTGGTGGTCGTTGTTAACCCAGGCCTCGACCGATCCAGTATTGTTGTCCGCATATTGGTCTAGCAAAATTTTACACCAGATGCCCTTTCTGACCTAACCCCCATTTATCTGGGCTTGGGTCTGGCATGAAGAAACACACTGGTTTGTGCATCCCCGGTGGCTGGGTTGTTTTAAAAATGAAACTAAAATTTAAAAGTATGGCAGTTAAATTCCGTTATCATTATTGATAAAGGAAATTAAGTTTCTTTTGGTGCAATAGATGCTTAACAGGTCTTTCATAAGGAAAGCAGTTAGTCAGGGATCTCAGGTGTCCAGGAGCAAATAGAGACCGAATCAGTGGCTGAAGAATACTTTTACAGTTTTGGAGACATGTTTAAAAAATATAACTTAGAGGTAACAGTAGTTAAGCATTTTGGTTTGCAATGCACAGTGAAAAATATAAGCTTTTTTTACTGATGTCTTGAAGAGACAGCTAAAATGGTCAAGTAAACAAGCAGAATGTTCCAAGGAGATGGTCAAGAAACTGGCTGATGGAATGTTCTCTCATGTAACTAGTAAGACTTGCTAGTTGGTATGTATACAGTTTTCATGACAGAATAAGAACTGATTTCAAGAGATATTGAAGAATAAGGATATGATTTTTTAATGCTGGTTGTGCTCTATGCTAAATAAAGCACCTCATGTCTTTAATCCAATCAGAGTATGATAGGTAAGCATTAATTCAGCACTGATATGCAAATTCAACTATCTATAAATATAACCCTCTACCTGCACTTTCTGACCATTCTGACCATCTTGTAACAGACTGCTGTGATGGATACTCCCTCTTCAGCATGATACTGCAAGGGTAAATAAATGACGCGGATGGACAAGCTTTCTCCTGCCTGATTAATGACTAAGAAATGTTTATTCAAACTTGTCTTGTTAGAGGATACGTTTCTTTCATTAATCAATATGTTCGATTTCTACCACAACAGCTGTCCAAGAGCAGAGCAGTAAGGTAGAAAAAAAAAATCTGTTCTAAAATGTGTTGCAAAGGGGTGTGTTTAAGAAACAGAATGTTGATCATAAAAGTGCAGAAAGAGACAGTACAGTAATATTGCACATATAGTTTGGTCTTGCATGTCAGACTCAATAAATTCAACCTTCAAGAAATATTTAGTGTGTTTTTTTTTACTTTCTCGTTTACGAAATATAAAGTATTGTAATCGTCCAAAGACTTGATATTGAGATTTTGATGAATCCTGACATTTTATACCTCCCTGAGTCCGAAAATACAATTTTTGCAATTATGTCTGTGTGCCTGCCTGTTTGTGTGTGTGTGTGTAAACATGACAACTTGAGTACGCTTTCACTTAGGTCAACCAAATTTTGCATATAAGTATTAGGTGCAAAACATAGATTTCTATCAACTTTTGGGCTATTTCAATTAACCAAAGTGGTACTTTATCCTTTATTTTTATTCTTGTTCAGTTAATCCAGCTATGGTGAATTTTCTCAGTGGCTTTAACTAGTCTAGGATTTGTTTCCAAAAAGGGCTTGCAGGTCTTGAAAAGCAGTTCTATGCACATATTTATCAGATGGCTCTGTGGTGCCCCATGCAGTGATACTGTTGCACAATTTCAGACTCAAGGCATCTGGAGCTGTTACTGAACAATAAAGGGATAGAAGAATTGAGACACAGACACTGAAGACTCTATCAAAAAAAACAAAACAAAAAAAAACTCTGGTTTATTCCAGATGTGCCAATAACTATTTACAGAAATGTCTTGCAAATATATACAGTTCAATGCAAGAACATTAACAAACCTAAGGAAAATAAGTGCAGGTGCTATGTACAATAATTACATTGACTCCACAGCAAAAACTGATGAGAAAAAAATCCAACAAAAATAGACAAAAACCTTTTCTACATTTTTCTTCTTCTTCAGACAGTTCACAAAAGATGGACAGAAAATTAATCAAAAACAAAAAGAGGAAAAAAATTGGACACAAATACAATGATGAAAAAGTAAGCACCCACAAACATAGATTACTTCCACCCAGAACATATACAAAATTCGGAAGTAAGCTATCCTCACTAACCTATACAGACTATTAAACACTATTCTCTTTGCTCTACCTGCTCAGCAAAAGAAAGTGTCTACAAGCTCAAAGACTGGTCAAAAGATGACGCTTAGCAGTATGGACTTTGTTTTTACAGTATATTGCTAGTTCATTTGCCAATCTAATCATTATTTACATCTTCCGGGGATCTCAAAAGAAAATGATGTTGAGTCACCCCATGTCCTCCTTTGACCAGGTGCAGCAAACTGCTTGTTCACCTCTTCAAGTATGTTGCATAGTAAACTTTTACCTACTTTTTCTTTCCTCTCATGCACATTTTCCTTCTCTCTGCCAGCAGGCTTGTACTGTCAGTGCTCTGCTCTTTCCTTCATGCAGTGGCTTCAGGCACGCACTTTTCCATAAGGTCACTTCCATTTGAAAGCATACCTGGAGATAAAACAGTGGCTTTGGGCATATGTCTCAGTATAGTACCCATTCAATCTGCAAAAACACTAAGAAACCCTCTTGGGGGGTGCTGCTACTACAGCATTACCCCACTACTGTGTTCTCACTAGCTGGAACACTAAAAACCATGATATGGTAAAGATAGCTATAAAAACCCTTACTTTCAGAGTGACCAAAATTTCACCTTACTCTTTGGAATAGAAGTAAAAGCGTTTCATCAATAGATAGATAGATAGATAGATAGATAGATAGATAGATAGATAGATAGATAGATAGATAGATAGATAGATAGATAGATAGATACTTTATTAAACCCAAGGGGACATTCACATACTCCAGCAGCAGCATACTGATAAAAAAACTATTAAATTAGTGATAAAAATGCTGGTAAAACAGACAATAACTTTGTATAATGTTAACGTTTACCCCCCTGGGTGGAATTGAAGTGTTGCATAGTGTGGGGAAGGAACGATCTCCTCAGTCTGTCAGTGGAGCAGAACAGTATATTCCTAATTTAAGAAACTACTCCTTACTTCAACAGGAATCTTGAGAGTTCATGAGCTGTCCTAAATCACTAAAAGCTGCCAGAAGATGGCATTCAAGAATAAATCAGCACACAGATTCCAGGTAAGATGAAATGTTTTAGAAACACTTAAAAATAATGAACTCATAATAAAATATTCACTTAACAGATATGAAATGATATCTTATATTTAAACGTCTACGCATGGGAGTGTGTGTGTTTGTCTGTCCAGCCCGGAAGTGAGAGATGGAGTCACGCTAAGGGCTCCACTTCCAAGGATATGCAAGTGAGGCCAGCACTTCAGCAAAACGAAACATCTGAAGAGAGTCACTCACTTATCTGCTATTATAGAAGAGTGGCGAGCACATCGGCAAAATGATATCCCTTTTATTTTTCCTCCCGCCGCTAATACACAAGCAAGGCGAGCACATCAGTAAAACTAAACCTCTGAAGAAAGACAGACAATTAGCCGCTAATGCAGAAACGATGTGAGCATGTCAGCAAAATGAAACCTCCTAGGAGAGGTTTCAATGATACAAATACTAAGGCTTCATCAAAAAAATTCTATAGTTTCTAGGACCCTGTGCTTTTTACAGCATGGGCTTACCAGCTAGTTTGTAAAACACATTACTTTAACATGGCTTTCTGATAACTTCACCTTCATTTAATCCTGATACTCTGTATATTCAATTCATTATAATAACTATTTATGGTGGCTCTAAAATCCGTACTGACCAATACTCTCTCTTCTGTTTCTTTTCATGGTTTTCTGTGGTGGCGATCTGTGCCATCACCACCGAATCAAAGCACCGTGATGTCCTACATTGATGAATTAAAAGCCAGAAGTCTAAATGACCATCATCCTCAAGTTCTTCCAAGAGAACCCTAAATGCAAAGAGGACTGTTTCATTTATGTTAGATAGAATGCCCAAAAGGGACTGAGCGGTCCCATGGCCTGGAACCCCTGCAGATTTTATTTTTCTCTCCAGCCATCTGGAGTTTTTTTTGGTTTTTTCTGTCCTCACTGGCCATCGGACCTTACTCTTATTCTATGTTAATTAGTGTTGTCTTATTCTAATCCTTACTTTGTCTTTTGTTTCTCTTTTCTTCATCATGTAAAGCACTTTGAGCTACATTATTTGTATTATAATGTGCTATATAAATAAATGTTGTTGTTGTAATAAATCTTGTACAGTACATTACATGATTGCTCCATTAATGAGGAGAAGCCATACACTGTTTCCCAAAATGAAAGTGTTCATAACGTTGAGTGCTAAATGCAGCTTAGCAATAGGGATTAGTTAGGTATGTCATAACCAATCACATATTTTTCATGCATCATTGAATGTCCTTATAACACACAAGGTAATACACAGATTCATACATTTCTCCTCCTCTCAGATGATAAGGGTAATCACGGAGAAAGGTGTAGTAAGCCACAGCGGAACATGATCGGGAACACTGGAAGAGTGAGCATGACGTACAGCAGTTGCTAGTTTTAGCAACTGTTACTTTACCAGGCATTTCCCTTGGCCATAACTTCAGGATGGCAATACTTCTGAAAGTACAGCTGTGGATCATTCATTGTTAAATAAATGTGCCAGGAATCTGGCTTTACTCTTATTTGAGGTGTGTGTGTCTCAATCTTTCCATCTAGGTGCTTGTTACAGTATTATTTTTGATGTTGCTGCGAAGTGGCAACAATTATACGCAACTTAGCACAACATTCAAGTTTGTTATGTTTTCCTTTTTCTCTTTCATTTAATATCAAAATTATTTTTTGATGAAGCTTTAGCATTCGTATCAAAAAACTTCCAACTGTCATTATGATATCTAAGATAACTACAAAATGTCATCATGAGTGCCGTTTTGAGGCTTGAGGTGCACTCCTCACTCAGAGTGTATGTAGGGCGCTTCATAAATACTTCTCATTTCTTACTCTGAAGTAGGACAAATTCTTATCTTTTTCTGAAATTTAGTGTAGTTCCTAGCAGTAATTCAGAGACACCGGCCTGGTGAAGCAAGTGTCTTTGAAAGATACAGGTCAAGTCTTGTGAACCAGCCAAATGATTTTGTTTGTCTCTCTGTCCATTTTCTGAGGAAGTGACACAAGAAATCACTGGATATTCTTCTCCTCTCTGTTTCCACTGCATGTTAATCAGTACGACTATCCAATTCCGATTTAATGCAGCTGTAAATTTTGTTTTTGTCTTATTTGCATAGATGGCTTCTATAAAAGTCAGCTACCTTATGCCTTTTTGGTGTGACTGTTTACTGTAGCAAGAACAGAAAGTTGGGTTATACAAAGTTTTGCCTACTTAAATCTTTATTACTTCTGCTAATCAGTTTGCTATATATTACTGTTATGGTTTTTCTTCAGTGTACTGTAAATGTTTATTTATTTTTTATATATATTTCCATATGCAATTAATTGCTTAATTCCTCAGTTTCTGAATATTCTATAGCTATATTTTCATTATGTACCAAACATTTTCATGCCATCAAAGCCTATTTCAAAGTAAGTACTGTATGTATGTTTATAATAAAAATCTGAAAATATGGCAATCTAGAACTAGTTTGTTCAGTGTGATCTGCAGTATTATTATACAGTAGTTGCTTACGTATAATTTATATTCATATTATAATTTGATTTACACATTCTTTGTTTACTCAATATTTAGAGGAGGTTATTATTACATATCTATGATAATCATTTTATGGCATCCAGTGATACTTTTATCCCAATTTATCCAGAGGTTCGAAAATACTAAAGGAAGTACAACACACCTAATCTTGACTTAATACATTTCTCTTTTTATTCTATTCTGGTAAAGGTCTGCATTCCTGTCATGATCTCCCGGCCACAAAAGGCACATGCTGCAGAGAGATCCAGAAGCCTTTATTAATTAGAATGTAAATTTTGAAAGGAATTTTTCATCACACAAAGGTCAAGGCCAAACTATTATTATACTGTAGCTGTTCCCATGGAAACTGTCAATGTTATTTCTTATTCTTAAGCATGCAAACCTCTGTGGTAAGCTACAGTATTACAGAGGTTCAACAAGTTGGGAAGAAGTCACATTTGTAAAATAAGACATTCTTTGCTACACTGTACATCTATATTCCTTTTTAAATTTGAAATCCCAGTTCTGTGTATTAACTTTAGAAATTCTGGCTCAATATACATCTAATTTAATTTTGTTCAATGAAATGTAAAAGGCAAATCAATTTCGGGAATAGCATTGTTCATTCATAAGCATGAAAGGAGAACAGCATTAGGACCGAGTGGTATTTATAAAATAAACAGACTGAGATATTCAGAGCTCACCGTGTTGTGTTCCATTTCACCAAAAAATTACAAACAGGACACTTATGGAAACAGATCCATTTTAATACAGTGGATGGTGGGGAAACTTAAAATGTTGAAGTCCACACAAAAAACAGCAATTATGCTTACGCTGCTCAAGTGATTCTTCATTGTTATTTTCAAGCATGTCACCTAACTCCAAACTAAGAAAGAAGTTGCCTTTGCATTTTTACTAACAGCTAACAGGATGTATTGAGAGTGGCATCAGTCAACCATCCAAATGTGTGCATGAAGAAGAGTATTCTAGATCACTACTAAAGCAGCTCCCATTGCTCATGGACAATAGGAGCTATTATACAGGCCCTATCATCACCTGGGCAGAGTGTAATGCTCTCGGTTCTTAACTTCAAAATAGTCTTTAATAGACAACTATCTCTGTACTACTACCACTGCTTAAATGGTAACTTAAATGGTTATGATTAACAGCCACACACTGCCACAGTTCCTAGTGTTGAGATGTCATTTGATCATTTGCCATTTGTGGCTGAGAATGATATTGTAAAATCACATGTATGCATATTAATATAAGGTTAAGCAAAAGGTATGAGAGTGGAGAAAATGTAATGAAATGTTAATTTGAGAAGTGTTTATTTACAGCATGAGTAACAGAGATAAAAATGTTTCAATGGAAAAGAACAGTGGTCAACACTTGAAACAGCAAACAATATCACAAGATCCAAGAAAAAAAAATCTCACATCCATTGAAGCATACATACACTTTATTAGCTCTGTTTTCCATGAAAACATGACATTCAAATTTTTTCTCTGCCTTCGCTACAAAGTACATGGTGTAAGCAACATTTTTGGATGGAGTATTCCTTAAAGGCTCTCCATTAACTGCATTAACTTTATCCATTAACCACATCTAATAACTGGAAAATCCTCCTTTAACTTTGTTGCCCAGTTAAAGCCATGTTTTTGTTTAATTGCTATGAACCAAAATAGCCTTTTATTTCTGCATTTACTTGATGCGTGACTTGCTTGTGTGAAATGACAAGAAAACACTGCATGAATCACTGGGTATGGTTGCTTTCTTGGAAAAGTAAACATGGACCCTCTGTTTAAGATAATCACTTTGAGACAGCTGCTTTTGTCAAAGAACTAGAGCTTGTAGCACGAGTCACATAATACTAAATACAGTACACAACAGTACCTCCCTCTGTGTTTGTAGTTTTTTGATGTAATCAGAAAATATAGATCATTTTAATTACATCAATACCTGTAGACGGACTAGAGTCTTTTTTTGTTCAAGGTAGATTTGTAGGCCCATAAGCACCATTTCCATGCAGACATAGTTCAATGCATTTCCTTTCCATCAAATTCTATCCACCTCCTCTGACTGAAATATGCTTTTTTTTAGGGATGTTACTTGAAGTATGCTGTCCTTTGCTCATTCTTTAATTGTATTTAATTTTACTAGGGCATGGTTAAACAAACTTAGCTATCTCTATTCTTTAATAAATACTGTACAACAGTTATCCAATTTGCTTTAATCCTAGTAAATTATTTCTCATTGACTGTGTACTTTTCAGTCTGATGATAATCCCTGAGGATCCAAAAGACAGGATGCGAAAGAAGTGGATAAATGGCAGCTAGCACTTTCTTAAGGAGAAAAAAATGCATGGACATTAAAGTTCTACTATGCAATCTTTCGGATTTTCCCATTTTGGAAAAGCTATTAGATAGTAGTAATAAACAAGCTTGAGGAATATGTAAAGATTATCAACTAAAACAGCAAAAATACATAGAATATTGCAGCAAATGTAAAATATCACATGCTAAATTTACTAAAATGATACATTTTAATTTTAGACGTTTTAATTCTCAGCACTACAGCATGAAGACAAAAGTTGAAAAGGTATAATGAATTTTTATTCATGTGAGAAATAAAATTGTTAATATTACAATGAGAAAATACAGGTAATAACCCAATACTGTGGTATTTCTGAGATCATTTATTGTCTTCTAAGACCTAATTCCAGGATCACCTATGAATTCTTTAATGTTTTAGAGACTCAATGATTGAAGAGGTTGCAACATATGAATAATGTTATAGTTATCAAGCTAAATATGCTCCTTGTATAGTTTCATTATCAACCCTGAAGACATCACTTCTCACAGAAAACAGATGGTGTAAGACAAGAAGAAGGTGGTAATTTAAAAAAAAAAACTTACAGTAGTAGTGATTAACCATTACCTAACTTTCAAAGAGGATGATTACTAACAAAACCTGTAAGGAAGATGAACTATATAACATTATTGAAACCTTTCCTTCCCGACCAAAAAGCACTACATTGTTTTCTATCAGTTATACATGCACTCATCTCACAATGTAGAATGATGCCAGATGATTCACCTGATGATATCTCACATCTCCATTGATTGCATGAGCTATTTAACATTACAGTACTTTCCCATGTGTATACCACATTGATTATGATATCTAACTCTGTTTTCTGATAATTAAACTCCCTAGCTTGAAATATTTATTGCATTATAGGTTGACCCATTCCATTTAGTGAATAAATATCATATACCATGTATGTGTGTTTCTATACACAGTTACTCTTTGTTGAAGATGTCATTCTTAGCAATCTGTAATGGTCGTCTGGAATATGTGTGAGTCACTGTGAGTTTGTACCTTCCCCCTTTCCTGTTATTAGTGAATGGCTTAATTTGTAAGGCCGGCCAATTCTACAGGGGTAGGGGAGCACCTGGCTCGGAGGGCCAACAGACTGTACTGGGAGGAGCCGCAAGTATGTAAATGGATGGTGGGAAAAAGGAGAGGCAAAGCGCAGAGCCAAGAGAGAAGTAGACACCATCACAGGAAAAGGCAGGAGGGAAAGGATTGACACTGCATGGAAAATGTCAGGTGAACCGGGTTCATTTCAGGACGAATTATTTTTACCTTCTTGTGAAAGGTATTCGGCAGAGGACCTGACGGGCCAGCACAGGTACTGTTGATGTGTACATTTCCCGAAACAGGAGGTATGGTTGGCGCCTCATTCCCCACCGCAGACTGAGCTAGACATTCCATTTTCTCTCTCTCTCTCTGACATTCTCTGCTCCTGACGCGCACTCCTTTGAACAGGAAGATATGTTTGCATTCTTTTAATTGTGAGAAAGAACTGTCATCTCTGTCTTGTCATGGAGCACAGTTTAAACTTTTGACTAAAGGGTGTTATTTCATGTCTAGAGGGCTCTAATAATGTTAAAAAACGTATTAGAAGGTCGTAAACAGGTTTTCTATGCTATAACTACGAAAATATTAGATTTATAAATAAAGAATCCTACTTCATTGAAATGTATTTATCTGTCTGGAGCAGATTAACTGCAATAAACGAGGGTTTACTGTATAACTGTGTGGAGAATATTTATAAACAGTGTGGGAGACTTTCTAAGGGCTTAAAATATATAAAAATAACCATATAAACATATAGTTTCTACTTCGTGAATTTTCACCTATCACGGGGGAACTGGAACGCAACCCCCGCGATCGAGGAGGGATTACTGTATAGGGTTTTTTTGTTCCAGTAAGTGTGTGTATCGTCTTCCAATAATCATTTTTACTCAACCCTGCTTTCACTGGTGTTTCTGTATACTTGGGGTGGTGTAGTAGGAAATTAATGTTGGTCACTCGTGCCCCAGATTATTTGTTTTCTTTTTCCTTTGCTGCCGCTCTAGGAGGGCAGCGCATATTATAATCGTGCTGGTTCTAAGAGCGGTACAAACCAACATCACAGCATCTCACTGTTACTTCTTTCAGAATGTATAACTTTTAGATTTTGATTATTCTTATTCTTAAAGACAACCCTCAGCATGCTAGAATATTAATTATTTTTGGACTTCAATAAATTATTATATAACTAGCCATGGTACTTGCTGAGGACAGATGACTTAATAATTTCTTAATATTTCCTATCCTATCCTTGAGTACCTTCCCTCTGTATTTGTATGGGTGAGAATGTCTTTACACTGGTGCACCGTCTCTCAAGTGTATTCTTATAAAGCATGCTTCTCAGACGCTGTCATTATTATTAAGGTGTCTTTCTCACCTCCTGTCCATTTTTTATACTCCCTATCTTTGAAGGTGACTCTCTCAGCATGCCTCCTATGCCTTAACTAATGTGTCTTCATTGGCACTGTTTCTCTCACGCACATTTCCATAAAGTTTACTTCTTAGATGTTTTTCATGGTTTTATGCTTTTTGTCTTTAATGACAGCTCTCTCAGCGTGCCGACTACACCTTTACTCCTCTTCATTCTTCTCACACTCACACTTCCTGTTTCGTTGCATCACCAAAGCCAAAGTGACCAATCAAATTACTAATGGACAGACAAACTGTAGTGTTTTATTATATAGTAGATTAATATATACAAGAATATATTATGATATAATAATGAGTTATACTTTTAAAATACTAATTTATTCACATTTTTCTAGTATGTGTGAGTGCATCCAAACCAGCCCTACTAAAGCATGTTTTCTGCAGACAGCCTCTGCCATAATCTGGGATTCTCCAGTCCATTTCCAACTTTATTTTAATGCAAAACCATAGAAGAGGACAGACTACAGAATGAACTTCAAACTAGAATTTGCAAACTTCACACTTTCAGAGGCATCAAGCAATTTATACCAGTGCCTAAAGCAAGACAAACGTTTCTGCAGTTTGAATTACCAACAGACTATACTTTTTCATGTATAAATATATTACAGCATGGAGGGAAACCAGGACCTGTCCTATCATTTTTGAGCATAAGGCAGGACATATTTAAACCCACTTCTATTTACACTTGGCCATTTCAGCCTTACCATTAAACCTGACTTTCACATTTAAGAGAAAAACAGGAAATTTCAAATAGATAGAGGGAGAATGTTCAAATGGCATTTAAATTACTGCTAATTCTAGTTGCATTGCTTATTTATTATTGAAATCAAATGCTGATTTGGTGTTTCAGTATTCTTTAACAAACTTCTTGTGAAATGATTTCTTACCTCTGAGAGCTTGATTTTCAGGGATATTTTATGTTTTTAGTACATTTTATTTTAAGAAGGCAATGAGAAAGTTAAAATGATAAGAAGAAAAAACTTGTGACAAATTAGGTGTCTAATATCATCCAAATTAGATCAACCCTGTGGCTAAGTTAATTGCCTGATTAATGTATAATGAATCTGTGCTCACACAAACAATGGTTTCTATAAAATGTGAAAAAGCAAAGAAAATTTTGAAAAAGTAGAAAAGAAACGGTAAATTACATAAATCTGAAGTTTGTCAGTACTAGGTTTAAATGTTGATATTAGATAATGGCTTAGATCCAAACTTTGATATTATAATTTCAAGTGTTATGCTTGACAGCATTTTTTTTATAGAAGAGAAAAAAAGCTTTATTGTTAGGAATAGGTTTATAATACTATTTTGACATTTTCAGTTTTTTTAATATGCCATTAATTTTTACTACTTACTGTGTTGATTTTTTTAAATCATCTTTCAGGTCATCATATCAACATCTTGTTTCATGCCTTCTTTTAAATGCCAACGCTCTCCATAATTAAAATCATGATCATTGCTATTTTTTGTGCTGCTAAGTAATGTGGTGCATGCTGATGTGGAACCTGAAGGCACCACTGCACTATTTTGTGCTGTGTAATATTACCAAAAAAGAAGGAAACTTCACAAAAAAAGTATATCAAATAAATCAAAAAAGATGCAAAAGTGGATCGAAAGTACTTGATTTAGTAACAGTTGACAATTTTCTTTTAACAAAATGATGTTTATATAGAACAATGGTTTATGGGAACAGGAAACGGTTGGCATTAAGTGACACTGAATTCAGGAGTCAGAAACAGCGTCATTGTGGAGGAACCGGAAGTGATGTCATATGGAGTCACTGGAAGTAACGTCATGGCGGCCATTTTGGAACCCAGAAATAACGACGATTATTTTTCTTCTGTTTTCCTGTTGAGAGAAGTGGTTCAGGTAAGTACTACATGACAGTCCTTTATCTTGCGATATTTCACTCACCTTTGAGCTTTTTGACTGCCTCCTAATCACACGTGTGTGACAGTGTATATATAATGTAGTGTTTTAATATAGAAATATTCCTTTGGTTAGGTTTTAAATGATGCTTGAAGAAAAAAATGTTTTATGAGTAACTTTTACAATCATCCATTTTCTAAATCGACTTTTTCATTCAGAGGTTTGTCTAAAAAAACAGTTCCTTTTCTCTTGTTCTTATTCTTTGACTAGCTGAAATACCCAGCATTGCCCAGGAGGAAAATAAAGTGTTTTTTAAAAATTGGTTGAGAAAAACATAATTAAAAAAGAACACAACTTTAAAAATAAAAAGAAATTAACAAACAATAAAGACTCAGTAATATCCTTGTTTTGCGGTCTTGTATGTATGTTATCATCCAGTTGACGCTCGGAACTGGCCAACTCTATTTAATTTCAAAAGCAACAGGGGCACGGTGCTGCTTACACATAAAGAATGCTGGCAGTCACCTGCTATATACTAACTGTGTAACAGCACGGGGTCCTACAATGTATTGAAATCGTCAGAACTACTCTTGGCATCTCTCTGCTATGAGGATTCGTGTTGCTGACGTGCTGGCATCGTTTGTGCATTAGCAGCTCAGCGACTGCCCTTCTTAGGAGGTTTCATTTGGCCAGTGTGCTGGCCTCACTTGCATATCCTCAGAGCTGGAGCCCTCACCCTGACTCTACGTCTCACTTCCGGACTGGACAGACACTCACACTTGCATTTCAAAAGCAACAGGTGTGCGGTGGTGGCACTCAAACATAAAGAATGCTGGCAGTCACCTCCAGTTTGCCCTCTGGTGGTTGTTCCGAATGTCAACTGAATGATAACATGCATACAAGACCGGAAGATCACCTCCCCACCCTACCCAGAAGGGGGTGGGTTAGGGCTGATTTCACCCTACAGTATTTTTAGTCAACCATTGAGAAACATGTGTACCAAGTTTCATAAAAATTGCTCCAACCGTTCGGACATGATGCTGGAACATACATACATGCACACATTGACTTTTATATATACAAATTAGAAACAAGATAATCCTCTGAATATTTTTACAAGGCAATGAATCAGTACAAATGTTTTGTTTGCCTTGTGAATTTATAACAATAACACCCTTGACATCACACATTAGTTCATGCATATTCTTAATGTGGCAGACAGTGATGTTTATGATATCACAGTCTCGCTGGGCCAAAATTCTCCATTGCAAAAAGAGCTTTTTCCTGTAACACCTGCTACCAATCTCTCAAGTCTGTGCATTTTAAACCGCCACGGGGTATCAGTGAGAGAGTAAAAGATACTCACCAACAGACTAGACACTGAGAGAAAATAAAAGGCTAAAAGTGCACTTACCCATTCAGGAGCTCAGTAGCACAAGGTAACTAAAAGATAACAATTAATTTGCACTCTGTAATGAGCACTGCAACTGTGGAGAAAGACTGACACACACAGGTAGACCTCAGCAGCTACTGGTTTCCACACGTTTGAGAAGTGTCTCTTTTTGCTATGATGTCTTTCTGTCATTTTAACTATTGTATCACTATATTAAAGAACAATAGCAAACAGTTTAGATAAACATTGTGGTCTATTTTGTCTGTCATGGTATGTTTGCATTTCCAGTTATGCAGTAATGTTAAATTTGTTTATTAGTTATTTAGATGTGATGTCATAAAATGGATGTAGTGCAGCTTTCTCCCTGATTTTACTGGTGTTATTAGGCAGATCTGTTGATTTGGGTGTTTTGAGTACTCAATTAGCATCTCCTGTGACATTCTGTTATCAGCTCCCTTGACACCAGTCCTTTTAATGGGGTATAACACATCATTAACTTCAAATGCATATTTTGCAGTTCATATTTGCATCAATATATCTGCCAATTCTTTCAAGCATACATTAACTCCTACACTAACGTCCTAACACTGAACAACAGAATGTACTACACGGCACCTGCGACAAATATATTATTCACAGTTACCATTTGTCCATTGATGCTGTCGCCAATGTATAACGTGATGCTGCATAAAGGTTTTTCCCTTCAAAAGATTTTTAGACCATGTTAAGTTTATTGTTAAAATATGTAATTGGCTCTCTACACTGAGACATTACAACTGTAGATGGTTCACAAGAAGCAGAAGCTTGCTTTCTGATAGACCTGGTTAATGAGAACATCTTTGCAGTTCAAAATTATTGGCCCTTCTTTGAACACCACCTTAATAAGGCATTGGATTATTTTAGAAATGTGACACTCCATGACCCGTCTAGAGGTTCCCACCCAGTTTTAAGCACAATTCACAATTCATTGTTGTCTACAAGGTTGTCTGGCTCAGTGAGACTAGTGATATTGCAATATATATGTGTCAAACTCCAAAACACAAACAAAACAAAAAACAAAAAACAAAAAAAAAATGCTATAAAAGACCAAAGAAATGCAAAAAAGTGAGAGAAACAGCTCAGAAATGTGGATAGACTTTTTAAAATGAATACATATTTGAGAGGTTCTGTGAACTGTAGGAATCATTTGTTTTCAGTTTGGTTATTTAGTTTTTCATTATTTTCTAAATGAATTCCCAAGGGTTTGTAATGAAACTCAGTGGTGCAATGTTGGAAGCTGTGCATTTAAAGTTAAAATCAACATAGTAAAAAGAGCAATTGTGCATGGTGAAAAAATAACAATTTATGAATACATTTTGAACTTTCTAAAGTGCAATGCGAATTATTTAACACTGCTGAAAATATGTGCTGAGAGGTTCTTTGCTTCAATAGCATTCCTTGATAATTTTACAAAGGTGTTAGTCTCCAGTTATGTAAAAAGACGTTTCCTGTTTACAGTTTTCAGTTTCATTATAGCATTTAAACTTCTGCTAACCAGCCTAAAATATCAGGGCTAAAGTTACAAGATGTCAAAAACCTTACAATAAGAGGTTATCATAAACTTACCATAAATTGTGAATCGCATTAGTGAAGCAACACACCTATATGAACAGAGGAGAGTATATATACTGGAATGATAAACAATGGGTAACATAAATATCTAGAACTTATGAACAGTGTTATAAGTTGATTGTCTCATTTCTTCATTACTTTTGGGCATGCCTCTGAATGAACAGATTCTTCCTTCTGTTTCTCGGCTGAATGCTGACAATAGTTTATTTTACTAATAGCTGTCTTTTATTTGTAATATCTCAGTTCTTCACATTGCCTCCTTTTTATTAAAATGAAACAACAGTATATTAATTGTTTTACCACCCTGTGGTGGTGTTCAGCTCTGTATTTTGCAGCTCCCTGCTGTTATTGTTGGTTTATTCTCAATCACTGTCATTCGCAGACAGTAGCTCTGCCTCCAGGTGTCTTTAGAATGATGAAATTATAACAGTTCTGCTCAAAGATTTAAATATTACTATGTCTTTATTATATTTATTGTGTTAGTTATTGTACTTGTAAGTCCCAAACCTAAACTCCTATAGAGAATATGAACTTTACTCCATGAAATTCCATTTCACCTGTATGAGGTTCTGTGTAAGTATTTGTATCTATTTAAAACTTGCAGCCTGTATTTAATCAATATATCATATTCATTAAAAATGTTTTATATATTGACAAGACATTTCTACTATCAATAGATCTACTGATTTTCTAAGTGATTTCTCTGCACAACACTTGTGTTCCTTTTAATTTACACTGTATACATTGCTGTGTATTTTGCATGACTAATCTATCGTAGCTACTGTGATAAAGTGAGGTTTGTGGCTGATTGCCTTTTTAAATAAATAATCGCCACCATCACGGCTTTAAGGAGGGGGCATGGTAGCATGGCAGGGCCGTGATGCAACATGGGCGTTTTTGCACTTAAGTGCACAGGTGAGGAGTCGCCCATGTCCGTAACTGAAGCTGGGAGCTACTAATTGTCACACCTGTGCCGCGTCCCCACATAAAAAGGACAAGTGCAAGTGCAAGGGGGATAAAAGAGAGCAAATTGAAGGAAAAGGTCAGAGGTTCAGATGCGGTTGAAGAGCAGACTCGTGCAGGATGATCTGGCTATCTAAGCAAGGAAGGCACATGAACAAGGGCCCCATGAAAGAGCATAGGTTGTGAAGCTCTAGGGACTGTTTTTCCTCACTAATTAATGGTGTGGATTGGGATGAGCATGACTGATGACCTCCCCAGGAATCCGAGGTATGACTGCAGGAGCGTGGCGGACGATGGGAGGAGTGCAAACTTCAAACGTTCTGGCCACTCTGTGTGAAGGCAGCAATGACTGGGGTTGGGGGATGAAGATAGTGGCTGCTGAGTCTCCGCTGGTTGCCCAAGTTATGAGTGAGCCGTGGAGATGAAGGAGGTGGGCTAGGATCATCCATGAATAAAAAGAACACTAAGGAGCCAGTGACTGTGGTTATAACTTCTGTTTCTAAAGGAGTTATTAATTGGGACTTTACCCCGACCTGATTTTATGGATTATTTATTTATGGACAATTTTTAAATATTTTTTGGACGTTTTTTTTTTTATTTAACCACTGAACATTTTTTACACCATCCCCTTTCTTCATGTGTGATTTGTCCCCATCAGCTCATTCGGTTACAATATCGATGGTGTCGGGTTTGAGAGGCTCCCAAACTGGAAGAAGGAGCATTGCATTAGGACCTGCACCGTCACAACTACTGCTCTGAATATGTTGCCACAAAGCAGGAGGCACATCAAATTAAGTAGCAAGCAAGGCAGGCTGAGAAGTGTTTGTCAAAATTAAGAAACAGGATGTGGAAAAGCTACATGACATAGTCAATGAACAGTGAAAGGTCCTTGGAAGAGGATCTGTGCCAGCAATCGGAAGGTTCCCGGTTCGAATCCCATAAATGCCAGAAGTGACTCTTCTCCATTGGGCCCTTAAGTAAGGCTTTTAACCTGCAATTGCTTCATCCTGGGTATGATGTTAATCTGTTAATCCGGCCTTGCAAGTAGGTCCTCCATCTTGCAAGGAAAACTTTGGGGCTGGTGGCAGGATTGGCACTCCAGCCACTGCAAACAACCTCACACTGTTCCAGTGTGGTGCTGAAGTGTCACGCATTGCACAGCTGCACTCGGGTCCCAATCAGGGTGCTTTGTTGTGTGCTTGGTATGGCAACACACTGTAAAATCAGTGCATGTTCCCAACCTGTTCCTCTCCTTAGTGAGGTGGGCCTGTGATGGTATGGAGTTAAATCCATGGTCCTTGGCAGCATGAACCCAGATCCGTTGATAACATGTCTGAGTGTGAGCCAGGCAAATGAGAAAACACATATACAGTCATCAAGAGATAAGGTGAACGTGCTTTTATTTTTGGATAACAGAAACAGTCACAGGTCCAAAACCCCAAATTATAAACAGTGCCTTGCATTATATTCATGCTAAAAACAGGACTGGTAGAGGTTAAAATGTTCAAATATATAAACAATAAGTTTATCTATAAAAAATGTGGTTAAAATCATGGGCAGATTCCTTCCATTAAAAACCATTAGCCTTGGTGCTTTTCTCTAAAAGCTACATCTCTTTCACTCACCTTAACAGGTCAGCATGCAGAGACATCCACTGACAAGTACAGTCAACCATTACATGGGCTTGCACCCCAACCACCTGAGCCAGTCAACGATGGGGTGCTCCAACCTTGGATAGTGTCCCTACCCGATTTCTCTCCACACCTGCAGGAACCCCTTGAATCCTGCTCCTGTCTCCCGCCACCATGCTTCAGCCTCCAGCTTCACTCTAATACAGCACCAGCTCTTGCTTCCTCCTGCTGTTCAATTTCTTTTTCTGTTGTCTCTCCTTTTAAACTTCCATCTTCTCCATGTCTTTTCTTCTTTATATTTTGCCCATCTCACCCCTTTTTCCTGTCAGGTCTCCTTTTATATACTGTAAAGATAGGCATGAAAGTGTGCTGATCACAGACCAAAGAGTGCTAATGAGGCAATCGACTGAATTAAATGTGAATGCATGATTAGCCAATCACCCAGTTAACACTTCGGAGCTGCTCTGCCATGCTACAAGACACAGCCACACCCTTGGACAGTTCAAGCAATTTTATTAAATTATTAATTTAAAATCACACATCGCCACAGATCTCTCTGATTACAGGACAAAATCAGATATGTCATTTATTAGGATAAATGGGAAAAGGAGAAGGGCATATTTTCTAGTTCGTGCAGAGACCGGAGGTAAACCCTGCCATGTTGTCCACAATAACATTCTGTTACATGATTTGCCACTAGAAGGAGACATTTAAGATAAAGTGATCAGAAAAAATTATGACATAAGGAGAAAACTGTTTGAGTAGAATGAGACTAGTAATGATGTGCTGAACATAAGATCTACCTGTGTAGGAAAAGAAGACGCTAATATGACACTCCATCATCAGGTGGAACCACTGACAAAGCAATGTCAACCATAACTTAGTTCACAACACTTGGTGAACTTGGTGAACAGAGTTATAGTTGACCTAGTACATCCAGAGTTTTATTCTATCAAAATACATTGCCCAGTATACAGAAACTTTTACTCAAGTGTGGACCTGTTTTGCCTTAGACATGATATTCACATGCCCCCATTAGAGATGTCAGGAGCTATCCAAAAAATGGGGCACAATATGAGGAGCATTATTTTAAAAAAAGACAGAAATAGACAACTGCCCACAAATTAAATATTTGCCCTGGAACCACCACCATTATTTTCAAACAACAGAATACAGTAAGACACTACTCAATGAAACAAATAATATTAACAGATATAAGATATCTTATAATCAATCCAGAAAACATAAAACAAAGAAAAATATATATATATATATAAAAAAACAAGATTTTCTAAATAGATACTGGTGGTCAATAGTGTTTAAAGTTTAAAATAGTAAAACTGTGTTCCAGCTAGTGGGGTTGGATATATATCACAGTTGGTAGTTAAAGCATTGCTGTGAGGTTCCTTTCAGCCAGAATAAACCATTCACAACAGATGCAATGTGCAATTATTATTTTTTATTATGTAGAAAGTCTAATGTATTCTTTTCTTTATTTTATACAATTAAAAATGACTAGTGATACATAGTTCTAATTGCATAGACAGCACACAGAAAGTACAGAAGAAAGTTTATATTATGACTTTTATTTGAACTAAAAGTTTACTTTTAAAGTATTCATGGGCATTAACACCCATGTTTTAATGTCTCTCAGTGTATCTTTCTTATGACATTTTTAATACCGCCAGTCTTTGATATTAAGTTATATTAAATTTTTCCAATATCTAACCAGATGTCTCTCCCCAAAGATTTCATAATAAATACTGCCTGTAAACTACCATTGTACTATCCATCCATCCATCCTTTTCTGCTTATCTGGGTCAGGTTGCAGGGGCAGCAGCTTGAGTAGAGAGGCCCAGACTTCCCTCTCCCTGGCCACTTCTTCTAGCTCTTCTGGGAGAATCCCAAGGCGTTCCCAGGCCAGCCAGGAGACATAGTCCCTCCAGCATGTCCTTGGTCTTCCCCGGGGCCTCCTCCCGGTTGGACATGCCCGGAACACCTCACCAGGATGGCGTCCAGGAGGCATTCTGATCTGATGCCCGAGCCACCTCATCTGACTCCTCTCGATGCGGAGGGGCAGCGGCTGTACTCTGAGCGCCTGCCGGATGACTGAGCTTCTCACCCTATCTTTAAGGGAAAGCCCAGACACCCTGTGGAGGAAACTCACTTCAGCCGCTTGTATTTGCAATCTTGTTGTTTCGGTCACTACCCATAGCTCATGACCATAGGTAAGGGTAGGAACGTAGATTGACTGGTAAATTGGGAGCCTTGCCTTACGGCTCAGCTCCTTTTTCACCACAACAAACCAATGCAGAGCCTGCATCACTGCAGACGCCGCACCAATCTGCCTGTCGATCTCATGCTCCATTCTTCCCTCACTCATGAACAAGACCCCGAGATACTTGAACTCCTCCACTTGGGGCAGGATCTCTCCCCCGACCCTGACAGGGCACTCCACCCTTTTCCGGCTGAGGACCATGGTCTCACTGTCATTGCCCACGTGAGCATTGAAGTCTCCCAGCAGTACGAGGGAGTCCCCAGAAGGTATGCCCTCTAGCACCCCCTCCAGGGACTCCAAAAAGGGTGGGTACTCCAAGCTGCTGTTCGGCGCATACGCACAAACAACAGTCAGGACCCATCCCCCCACCCGAAGGTAGAGGGAGGCTACTCTCCCGTCCACTGGAGTAAATCCCAATGTGCAGGCTCCAAGTTGGGGGGCAATAAGTATGCCCACACCTGCTCGGCGCCTCTCACTGGTGGCAACTCCAGAGTGGTAGAGAGTCCAGCCCCTCTCAAGAAGACTGGTTCCAGAGTCCAAGCTGTGCGTTGAGGTGAGCCCGACTATATCTAGCCGGAACCTCTCGACCTCACGCACTAGCTCAGGCTCTTCCCCTTCAGAGAGGTGACATTCCACGTTCCAAGAGCCAGCTTCTGTAGCCAAGGATCGGACCGCCAAGGTCACTGCCTTCGGCCACCACCTCCTTGGCCCCTCCCACAGGTGGTGAGCCCATAAGAAGGGGGACCCACGTTGCCTCTTTGAGCTGTGCCCGGCTGAACCCCATGGGTGCAGGCCCGGCCACCAGGCTCTCGCCATCGAGCCCCACCTCCAGGCTTGGCTCCAGAGGGGGGCCCTGGTGACCTGCGTCCAGTCGAGGAGAAACGCGGTCCAAATTAATTATTCATAATAGGAGGTCTATTGAACCACTCTTTGTCTCATCCCTCACCTAGGACCAGTTTGCCTTAGGAGGCCCTAGTAGGACCACTGTACTATGATCACATAAAGACACACACCTACAGTATATACTCTTAAGACCTTCAGAGTTGATTTTTACAAATGCATTTTTGAATAACTTGCTTTTTTTGCACTCCTGAAATCATGTTATTAGTCAAATGCCTGCCTAGCCTGTTTTTATCTGATACTAGCAAAATACCCACGCTTCCCAAACTGAGAAGCAGTGTGTTAATGAAGTAATGAAAAAGAAAAGGAAACATTTTAAAAATAACGTAACATGATTGTCAATGTAATTACATATACATACATATCTACATATATACATATACACATATATATATACACACACACACATATATATACACACACACACATATATACATATATACATATCTACACACATATATATGTGTGTGTATATATATATATATATGTATGTGTGTGTGCATATATATATATGTGTATGTGTGTGTGTGTATATATATATATATTGAAATAGTTTTACTGTCAAATAATGCAAAGAGTACGCAACACGTGTTTCGCCCTAATTCTGGCGTACACACTCACTGCACCCCCTCTCGGGAATCAAACCTCGGACGTCAGTGCTAGAGGCGAAGCCTCTTGCGTCGCGCCAAGGCGTGTGGTTCGTTTATTTGACAGTATGTAGATCGGGGTAAATACATTCAAGGCATTCGTAGTCTGAATCACAATCTGACTGTATGGGTGGTTACCTACCAGGTAACACTTGTGGTTGGTCAGTAAGTCAGCTAAAATCCGCCACGGTGCCCGCTTTATATATATATATATATACTATATATATGGCAAAATACCTGCCCTTTGCAGCGGAGACGTAGTGTGCTAAAGAAGTTATGAAAAAGAAAAGGGAACATTTTAAAAATAACGTAACATGATTGTCAATGTAATTGTTTTGTGACTGTTATGAGTGTTGCTGTCATCAAGGATTTGATTATCATTATTTCTTTCAATCAGGTTCATATTTGGAGGATGTGTTGTGTTCAAGTTACATTCCATGTTTGTCAACCGTTGTAAAGATATCAGGTTTCATTCATCGATTCCTTTCTTACTGCATCAATAAACAGCTCGTCTTTTTCTTTATTTGAGACATCACACACTGCATGCACAGGTTTTTTTTACACTGGCTTCCTTTAGCTGGACATTGACTTTTTCCACCATATGCTTTGTTTCCTCAGTAGCTGGACTTATGAAAATGCTTGTATGTGTCACTTGCTTCATATTCTTTTGCTGCCTTCTCAATTGTGTAATGCTTTTTTTGTTCACTTTGGAGCTGTTGCTTTTTGTCTGCGTACTGCGTTCACTGTCAGTTCACGTGAGCCGCTCAGAGTACATGCATCGAAGGTTCTCAGTTGTGCTTGTGCTATCTCGTGCGATGTCCACGGCTTTATGTAATGTTAGCTAAGACCCGGCACTTAAAGGTTTCTCTCGCAGTTTCGCTAAGTTTGTGCCAAACACCACCCTGACCATCTCATCTTCATCTGCATAAGCACAGTCCTTCACCCGCGAATATTTAGCGGCAGAGTGTTTCTATTGGATTGCCGCTGATGGACAGCCTTATATGGGCAGGCACTCAATTACGTGGGAGGCGTGACGATGAGGGACGCAACTCCCCCTCACACAGTGACCGAGCTGCAGGCTATGGCCGGTATATATGTACATAAGTAGGTTCCAGTTATGACCGTTACGCGTAGAATTTCGAAATGAAACCAGCCTAACTTTTGTAAGTAAGCTGTAAGGAATGAGCCTGCCAAATTGCAGCCTTCTACCTACACGGGGAATTTGGAGAATTAGTGATGAGTCAGTGATTGAGTGAGTGAGTCAGTCTGAGCAATGTAGTACGATACGTTGATGGAAAATCCCACATTGTGAGATGCCTCAGTCTAGCTAGCGATCGATAAGAGAGCAGCGATCATGTTGTTACAGAGCTTATCGAAATGCTTTTGGTAGAAGGAAAGTTAGCTTTGTTTATTTGACCTCGATTCCCTGCACATTCGTAAGTAGTGAAGAGCAAACAGATTCTAAAATGGCATGTGGAGAGATACCAAAGTGAATGCTCAAAGCAAAATAATCCGTGGATGACTTTTTGCGTATTATCGCTGAAATGCACTCTGACTTGTTGGACTCCAATTTTGACACAAGTGATCTGGAGATGGAGATCGAAAATGAAAGTGAGGTACCCATGGCAACGTTCACCTGGGATGACCGACACTTATGATGACACGAGGTACAAACCATATTGCGTCTGACTGCAACAGTCACCCCTGCGCACCTGTCTCACAAAGACAACCAGGGTGCCAGTCCACCATGCATTCCTGCTGACCTAGCTTGAAGCAAGGTCCATATTAATGCAATTTGCCTTAATGATGGTTCAGTTGGCAAAGATGTCATTACCAAGTTGCACTTGTTTTATTGTATTTGTATTTGGTGAATACATGTGTAATCTACCTGGGCTTGAAGTAATAGTGTTATTATTAGAAGTTGCACTATTATTTATTTTATTATTATTTATTGGTTTAAATATTATGCAGTTTAATGATGGCAAAGTTGTTTAAAAAGTCACTTTAACATGTCAATGGACAGAGATTGTTAACATTAACAGAAAGTGTAGTTGGTTTTCAAAAGATATTTACTATTTATTCATTTTCAAAGACATGTTCAGAGGATAAGCTACAGCTCCCTTGACCCTATATAAGAGGATTCCACAAAGGGATGGACATTTTTAAGTTGAGTAATATTTTGTACCAGCTTACTCGATTATAAAAGAGAAAAACATTATACAGTATATACTGTACTTTTGTCAGTGCTTCTGGATCCCACCATGATGCTGTCTAAAACTACATACAAGCTTGTTGGAGTAAAGTCATTACTATTTTGAATCCCTTTAAAAAATACTATTGCTATTTATTTTTATGCCCAATGTGCATACACTTTCATGACCAGTTTAACACTAGAATTACCAAAGCTTCCGAAAAAATTCTGCCCACCTTAAATTCGTTCTCACCTCTCCTTTCAGCTTCTTTTGTCTTGTAAATGTTTCAATAAGCCCAAGCAGCAAGCAGCTTGCTATCCCATCCTTCCACCACCACAGAAAGTGCAAAAACCTCTCCCAGCTCAAGCCTTGTTTATCAGGGAGTGAGGTAGTACCTAGAGCTGTATAGGCTAAAAAATATATTGTTATTCTAAACACATGCATTTCAAGTGTGTTCCGCGTCTACAAAGTTCTAAGTAAGTGTAGGATGACAGGAAATTCAAGAATTCAAGAAATACCAAAAAGACAAACATTTTTCATGTTTTAGTACTAACGACAAAATTTTAACATGAAGTGTATAATGTGTGAAGACCAAATTTTGACATGAAGTGTATAATGTGTTAAGTCCAAATATCAAATAAGCACTTTCACAAAAGGTACAAATATAATAGAACAAGTGTGCTTTTATTCAAGCTATAACCGAAGAAAAAGAAATCGGGTTGGTGTGGTTTATTATTAATACTTTTTTGGTAGTACAGCAGTAAGAACTGCTGACTCCTATTCAAAAGGTTGCGAGTTTGAGCCTTCTCACGTCCCAAAATAAACTTTTGAGTAGTGAGCTGCTCTAATTGTTACTATTATACAATAAAAACATACGTTTGATTAGGGCCTGTAACTGCCAGTGTAAATTTATAGTACTTGTAAAGGTTAGCGTTTTTGGGTTTTTTTTTATTCAGTTTTATTCTTGCAGTCAAGTTCAAGCTCCCCCTGATCTGACACTATTAGTTTTCAAATAAAGACGTGCTATAGCAGAGGTGAACTCAGATGTGGATGAGGGTTCTACATCGGAGAAACAGAACAAATTACCTGCCACAAGAAACGTCCATTCACATATAAGAACAATGCAGCTGCATCAGGCTTAAAGGCAAAAGATGGTACCGTTTGGATGCAGGACAAGGTCCGGCATCATCCTGCTAGTCAGTGTGCCCCACACCTGTCCTTGAACGAAACAGAATGGCTTACAGAGCTCGCCAACGTATCGTGCAAAATCCTGTTTGTGAAAATGTTTTGTGATGGTCTTTACATAAGAAACATTTATATGTTAATTATATAAAAGCCAGATTGATTGTTATTTACCTTGGTTTATTTACTTATCTTCCTACAGCTTAAAGTCACAAGTAGACTGCAGAGCTTCCTGTGTTTGATCGACAACGGCATGCTCACAAATTACGCATGTAATGCCACGAAAAATGCCTGCTGACACTTCAGTACACGAGCAATGGTATGAGAATGCAGTTAGACTTCTTTTTTGGGCACATACACTGTCCAGATCTAAACACTAGCGTGGAGAGTTGCTCCAATCCATTTGTATATTGGAATGAGCACATATCAGTCTTTAGAAATTCTCGATTCACACAAAATCATGCTGCACATGACTGTCAACCATTCATCTCTAGAACCTTCTGTTCCCCCTCAACTTTTCAGTCAGCAATTCATTTTAAATCTACAATATATTGTTCTCTTATGTCACAGTGAACATCTTCATTAAATTTATTTTCCTCATTCAGGAACTTCTCCGTGCACTTCTTCAAAATATCCTTAATCACATCAATCAAGATCTACCCTTCAGCATTTTTCAAGCAATTCACACCTAGTACATCCTGTCTTTTTTTGCCATCTGCTTTATGATCCCGAATGCATTCCTGTGACACACCATGGAGCCGGGAAATGAGCTCACAAGTCTGCACTCAAAGTGTCTAATATACAGGGCCGACCATGACCAGAATGGTGGTATAAGACAGGGAGAAACAGACACGAAAAGGGTTAGGTTTTATTTACAGGTGCACACAAGGAAAAATAATTAAATAATGTCCTGCAGAATATATATCTATATACAGTACATAGTTCAATACCACAAAGGATACACTAAAAACAGGAATGAAACTGAGCCCCAAAATGATGAATATATACAGTATTTACAGTACTGAATAAAAGTCCCAAATGAAAAAGAAAAATGCACAAAAACTGCTGAAAAATGTATATACACAAAAATAAAGCTGTCTTCCTCCACAATAATCCATGTCAATAATCTGCTCCTCCAAAAAATGTTTAGTACAGTGACAAACCACAACAATATTCAAAATAATGACAAAACAGAAATGTGTATATACAAATAAAAAGTGCACCATTAACCCTATAAAAACCTCCACAAAACTTAATCAAGAGTTATTTATGAAAATCTATACAGGAAAACAAAAAATGTATACAAAGCAAGGCACAAGCCACAGTGCTTTGTAAACTCAAGGAAACATTGCACCAAGTACCTCTCTCAGCTGAACATCATCATTCCATGAGCGTGTGACAAACATGTGCGCATCTCCAAGGAGTGGCGTCTCCTACCCAAAAAGTTCCTATTAGAATACAGGCGCATGGCTTGTGTATGTGTTTGAGACTTAAACTGCACTTCTCTCAAAACTGAAAGTAATCTTTCTCTTCCTCTGAGCTACCACTTAGATGACTGCCAATACAGGATCCCTTTATAAATCACGGCAGACCAAAGCTAACACACTTCGTACTTTTCCAGTACTCCCTTGTATAAGCATTAGAAGGACAAACGGCTATACAGGGTGTGCACAAAAACAAGTTTAGTATATTCATTTTATTAGTATTTGTTTATTAATAATTGTATTATGTATTGGTATTATTTGCAAAATTCTTTTGAGTTAATAAAGTTAATAAAGCTATTATGTTGATAAAGTTATTGGGATAACCATAATCTGCAGGTCTTTTTTTATACAAACAACTGTAAACCTACTTGTTCCAGACCCCTGTATAAGCATTAGAATGACATTCGGCTATACAGGGGGTGTGCAAAAACAGGTTTATTAAATTCTTGTATTAGTATTTGTTTATTTATTATTGTATTATGTATTGGTATTATTTCTGACATTCTTTTGAGTTAATAAAGCTATTTGAAAAATCATAACCTGCATGTCCTTTTCTGTCCCAACAACTTTAAGTCTACTTTTGCCCTCCCATATATAAACATGAGAAGTACATTTGGAGATACTGCGGGTGCTCAAAAGGAGGTTTATAGCTGTGATTTTGTGAAACAGAGTTTATTCTTGTATTATCATTTATTTATGAATTATTGTGTTTTTTTTGGTATTTTCTGCAGACATGTTATGAGTTAATAAAGTTAATAAAGCCAGTATAGTGGAACCTCGAGATACGAGTTTAATTCGTTCCAGCACTGAGCTTGTATTTCTCATATCTAGAACACACTTCCCCATTGAAAATAATGGAAATCCAGTTAATCCGTTCCGCACCCCCAAAAATATCAACATAAAAATCAATTTTCCTAACAAATAACACTGATAAATAATATATACAAGTGGAACCTCGGTTTGCAAGTAACTTGGTGTTTTGCAAGACGAACTAAATTTTTTAATTAATTTTGACTTGATAAAACGAGCGATGTCTTGCAATACAAGTAGTATGGATACACTTTGTCTGCTGAGCGTCATGTGAGCATAACTGAGCTGACGGTTCTTCTCTCTTGTGTGCATCTCTCTCTTCTTATCTCTCTCGCTCGCTCACGTGCGCCTCTCTCTCTCTCTCTTTCTCTCCTCTTGAGGGCAATCGTCTCCTATTCTCCATCTGCATGTCTGCGATATTTTTGGATACGCTTATACAGCGAACTGCTACAGCGAAACAATGAAATCACAAGTGCACAAACGCGTAGATCCTCACGCTACGGGAGAACAAGGAACACTGAGTGAGCTGACAGGCTGGCAGCGTCAGCTTGGGTGAATCCACGAGTCGAGGTGGATCGGGAAATGCGTCACGCATAACCACAGCCTGGCTCGTGGCTCATTACGCGAGCCAATGCTCGTATTTAGATCTGAATTTTTCGCTCACACTTTCCTCTTATCTTGAATTTCTCGTATACAGAAGTGATCATATCTAGAGGTTCCACTATATATCCTTTTTTTCATCCAGAAAACATCCAGAGCCTACTTTTGCCTACCCCTGTATAAGCATTAGAAGGACATTCTTCAATACGAGGTTGTGGGAGTGTGACGATGCGGGTTCCGCTCCATGCTCCCATCTTCCATCTGGGAGCTCTCGAACCTGACACCGTCGGTAATGTCACCGGACAGTGAGACACAATAAAGCAAAGGGGATGGTGCAAAAGTGCAAAGTGCTTTTATTAAAACAGCAAAATCAAAACAAAGTGTCCAACTAAAGTGCAGTGCATCAAACCTCCTTAAATAAATAATCCATAAAAAGCTATGAATTGTGGAGGTTAAAAACATGCTAGAAAAATGCTAGAAAAATGGTTAAAACAATGGCTGGAAGCAGTCTTTTAAAAAAAATCCCAGTGCCTTTCTACTGGTGACCCCCCTGCTTCTCCCGTCGAGGCTATGCACTAGAGGAGCCACCCTACCTGCTGCTGGCCTTCTTTCTGCCTTCTACTGCTGGTCTGTTTGCCTTTCCGATCCATGGCTCCGGTAGGCTTCATTAGATTGTGACTTGGGCTCCCCAGCAAACAAGGCGCTCACGCTAGGGCTTTCACTTCCCAAGTCCCGACTCCAGCTGCCTTCTTGGCCTTATGTGGTTGAGCCATCCTCCTTCTGGTTACTCCCACTCCTCACTAATGCTCAGCGGGAGCGACCGCTACCGATTGCTGCTGGGGTGCCGGCCAAACACCCAGGCTCACTGCTCAGCTGCATTTGTTCTCTACTACATGCTTGTTCACGCACCGGCTTTCTCCTCCCTGCTTCCTGCCTTCTCTCTTTCTTAACCTCCATCCATCTTTTCTTTCTCCGCCTCCTAGCCGCCTCGCACTTCTATTATTTATCACAGGAACGTGGATCAGGTGTGGCAATTAGCAGCTCCCGACATCAATTACGGATGCTGACGACTCCTCACCTGTGCACTTAAGCGAGGACTGCCCGCATCACGAATTCACCCGGGAACCAATCCCGCCACACTACCACACCCCCTCACTAAGCCGTGAGTACGGCGACTATTTATTTAAAAAGTGGCCTTTTTGACTTGAGCTGTGGACCCGCTACACCACAGGGAGGAACGCCAAATGTGGGCGACTGACACACTGGACAATGGTAGAGCCATTTTTCCACCATTGCATGTAAGTTTGCCACAGTGCTCCTCTGAAGTTGCTTATACCATCGGCAAAGGCATCCCTCCACAGTTTCTAAATGGACAAAAAGGCAAGGATTATTTCTTTATACTTTGTCCTTTTTCTTCCTAAACAACTGACTCTCTCAACCCTGCAGAGGATATAACACTAGCTTTATTTTTTAACTGCTGTTAATGCCATTAAGGTACATTACCACAATCCCTCATGTATTTCTTATTGTGCAGCTCATTTGCTAACTATTGACAGTTGGATTCTTGGTCACACACAACTGCTTTTCTAGCATGCTGCCTCCTTATAGTTTGGCCCATATTACAGTGTCCATTTTAGGACATCCTCCTAACTCTGAGAAAACTCTATCCTTCCTACTATCTTTGACAAAATATTCCTCCTCCCTGCGAGGAATCCCCCGTCACCCCTCCTCCCTCCTTCCACCACCGTCTGATCTCAGTTCTCCGATGTCCGTTTTCCGTCATCCACCCTCCTATCTCCGTCATTCGCCTTCAGCTCTACGCTGATCATGGCATTTTCGTTAATGAAGTGACGTAATACTCCAGCTCCACCTTCTTCACAAGTTCATTCGCCAAATTATTTGTCAATTATATTTCACAGTAAAAATTTACAGCACGACTCAAACGTGGGAACGAAGGTAAATGACGTTAATTGTTGAGTGTCTTTTAATACTGTGTAAGCATACATATTAACACGTGTGCATTAAAACGCGTGCATTTACAGGCCAATTTCTCAGGCTTAAAAGCTCACCTTTTATTAAACAGGTAAACGCAAACGTTTTTCATTCTGAAGGGCACAAACCACTTCAGATTTCAGCCGTTAAATGCGCAAAAATTTTGGTACACCAGTATGCTTACAATACATATAGAAATGTGTTAATCATTAACTAATAGTATGGGATGGGGTTTTTCATCTCAGCTACAGATGCTGATGGAGACCAGAACTGCTTTGGAAAAATACAAATGCCTTAGGACCGATCTGGAAGAAGGTAGCGCAGCACCCTGATTTAAACGATTCCATGTCTTGGTGGGTTTGCATAGCTTGTTGTCAATATCTTTACACCTGTTTTTAAGGCTTATTGACTTAAAGGGGCTTTCATGAAAAAGTTAAGAGCTTTGCTACAGGATACACCCTCCACAAGTCAAGGAAGTAAATATAAAGGTATACATTTCTGTTTTATTTAAACTTTTTAAGTTTGTACGCATAGCCCCATTTGGCGGTTTTAGTTTTTTTTTCTTTCTTCAGTAATATTTCAGTTCTCTAAAAATAAACATTAATACTTATAATGTAATTTTAGAAACACAATGTAGATACTTGACTATCAGTAGCATAAAGTTGCATACTTATGAAGGTCCTGTTAACAAAATGCATGGCTTTCTACAGAGACGTTATTTTTTGTATTATTCAGAAAGTATTTAATGTGTTGGTTTATTGTGTATATCTTGTTTTGTATCACAGATTCACATGTCATTGGAGTACAGAACCATGATTAGCCTTAATAATACAATTGTAATTTAATTTAAATCTTATAAACACACCTCACAATGAATTATCCCACAAGGAAGTTAATATGTTTTACACACTGTTTGAATAAAATACATTTTTGTTAAAAATCTGAATTAGAATGTAAAGGTCTGGTATTAAAATGTGTCATGTCATAGGTTTGCATATTATCAGAAACTTATTAAGGCAAGATGTAAAGGGGCCTGAGTTGCCTCGAAAGCTTGCATATTGTAATCTTTTTAGTTAGCGAATAAAAGGTGTCATTTTGCTTGACTTTTCACTAATCCCATGGGAAAATTCAAACACATACAGCAGCACACTCACAGGATCTATAATAATAAAAGGCAAAGCCCTCACTCACTCACTCACTCACTCACTCACTCACTCACTCACTCACTGACTCATCACTAATTCTCCAACTTCCCATGTAGGTAGAAAGCTGAAATTTGGCAGGCTTATTCCTTACAGCTTACATACAAAAGTTAAGCAGGTTTCATTTCGAAATTCTACACGTAACGGTCATAACGGTCGATAACGTTCGACAACATCCGCCATGTTGAACTTTCTTATTTATGGCCCCATCTTCACGAAATTTGGTAGGCGTCTTCCCTGCGCTAACCGAAACCGATGTACTTACTTATTTCAATGGTATGACGCCACTGTCGGCCGCCATATTGAACTTTCCAATGTCACCAATTTTCAAACTTCCCGTGTAGGTAGAAGGCTGAAATTTGGCAGGCCCATTCCTTACAGCTTACTTACAAAAGTTAAGCAGGTTTCATTTTGAATTTCTACGCGTAACGGTCATAACGGTCAACAACGTCCGCCATATTGAACTTTCTTATTCATGGCCCCATCTTCACGAAATTTGGTAGGCGGCTTCCCTGCGCTAACCGAAACCAATGTACATACTTATTTCGGTGGTATCACGCCACTGTCAGCCACCATAATAAACTTTCCAACGTCACTAATTCTCCAACTTCCCGTGTAGGTAGAAGGCTGAAATTTGGTACTTATTTCGCTGGTATGATGCCACTGTCGGCCGCCATATTGAACTTTTAACAGAAACCAATGTCCGTACTTATTTCGTTAGTATGACATCACTGTCGGCCGCCATATTGAACTTTCCAACGTCACTAATTCTCCAACTTCCCGTGTAGGTAGAAGGCTGAAATTTGGCAGGCTCATTCCTTACAGCTTACTTACAACAGTTAAGCAGGTTTCATTTCGAAATTCTACGCGTAACGGTCATAACGGTCAACAACGTCCGCCATGTTGAACTTTCTTATTTACGGCCCCATCTTCACGAAATTTGGTAGGTGGCTTCCCTGAGCTAACCGAAACCAATGCACATACTTATTTTGGTGGTATGACGCCACTGTCAGCCGCCATATTGAACTTTCCAACATCACTAATTCTCCAACTTCCCATGTAGGTAGAAGGCTGAAATTTGGCAGGCTCATTCCTTACAGCTTACTTACAAAAGTTAAGCAGGTTTCATTTCAAAATTCTATGCATAATGGTCATAACGGTCAACAACGTCTGCCATGTTGAACTTTCTTATTTATGGCCCCATCTTCTCGAAATTTGGTAGGCGGCTTCCCTGCACTAACTGAAACCAATGTACGTACTTATTTCGGTGGTATGATGCCACTGTCGGCCGCCATATTGAACTTTTCAACAGTCTTTGTTACTTATGGGCCCATCTTCAAGAAATTTGGTACACGGGTTCCCAACGCTGACTGAATCCTACTTACGTACATATATACGTCCATAGCCTGCACCTCGGTCACCGCGTGAGGTGGCGTTGTGTCCCCCATCCCAACGCCTCCCACGTTGTTGGCTGGCTGCCTGCCTATATAAGACTGTCCGTCGCTCCGGTCTCTACATTCCCTTCCTTGCTTCGCCACGGGATTCATGTCTCCCTACTGATAACTACAGCCCTAATTTGTTTAATCCACGGCTTCTCCGCTGTTTTATTGTTTGTTTATTACAATAATAGGTATTGTATAGGTATTTTACAATTACTTTACATTGCTCAGGTACCCATTTCATTTATCATTCCAACCCCCATTACCATGTCTATCGAGATGATCACTATCGATCAAAGAACTGTCCCTTACCGAGTGGTTTCCTGCCCGGAGATACCACCTACCTTTTCCATTCTCTTTGTTACATATTGCACGGCCATATCAGGCTCACTCTTGATATCCGGAGGAAGATTCTGTCTTATGTATTGAATGACTGGGACAGGTTCAAGGTGTGGACTGATTACGGTACAGGAGATAATTATACTACACAGGAGCACTATAAGAGTGAAATGCTTAAGCCCTTCACCTATGGTTCTGCATGTGAGTTGATGGCTGCCACTGAATTGTTCGGTTGTCGCTTTCAAGTGTACCGAAATGGCCAAATAGTTTACACCTTTCGACAACCGCCAATGCCTCTTAAACATCTTAGATTGACAGGTGACAATTTCAGTAGTGGACACTTTGACGTTTATGAATGTTTAAACTCTCAAAAGCTGGATGTGATTTTATCAATGAAACCGGTTGTGTGCTTACAACGCTTGACAGATGCCAAATGTCACTTCAACACAACAAATCCTGCAAATACTGTCGTAATTGAAACAAACCATGAAACTCAAACCGATTATGGCAGCAGCAATCCAAGCTGTGAGATTTGAGACAAGATTACTGTTCACATGGCCAACTGTAAGTTACATGCTCAAGAGTAAGCTCAGCGCACAGCTTGGTCATGTTACAACCGGAGGGCCGAACTGACAACATGGTATACAAAGAGATCCTTAACAGATAATTATTGGTATATTTTCCCTCAGTTTAAAAAGGTTTAATTTTCTTCTTAATAAAAATTTTAATGCAGTACTTCGCCGCTGCGAAGCGCGGGTATTTTGCTAGTAAATAATATAGCCAAATTATCAATCAGTCGATAAGCAAATATAAATATAATGTATATTGTGCAGATATTTCAAACAGAACTTAACGAGTGCCCCTGGTGGAAGCATTGAATTGCCTGATGGCAGTGGGCAGAAAAGACCCCCAAAGGTGCATCTTAGCACACTATGGTGGAATGAGCCTGTGGCTAAAAGTACTCCAAAACAGTGCCTACTGGAGGGGATTTTTCATGATTGCATCCAATTTTTCCACAATCCTCTTTTTTACAACAGTTTCTAGTGTGTCCAGGGTTTGCCCTGTGATGGAGCAGGCTATTCTGATACATTTGTTCAGTCATTGTAATTCTTTTGTGCTCAGATTGCTTCCCCAGGAGACTGCAGCATGCAACACAACACTGTGGTGTTAAGTTTTCACTTCTAGATGCCAAAGAAAGCTAAGGAGAAAAAAAAAACATTAAAAATGCCAAATTCAACTTCCATCTGAGTATTATTTGACAGTATGTTTCACTTGTCAAGAATCTTGATCATAAAAAAATTAGAAACAACTTGTTAATTGTAAAATAAGAACTTTTCTTCTCTGTGGTTATTTTATTCACAGCAATATACACCACTCATCATCAAGCAATATTTATTTACACAGCAAAATCACCAGTGTTACAATAACTCTTGTAGTGTCAAAGCAACACTTTAATGTGTTTACATATAGAAACCATGGACCAATATACAGTAGCTGTTTAAAGTGTTAATTTACCACTGCACATTTTGGTTTGTAGGTAACATTTCTGTGTTCATGTTTATATTAATTTTTCTATTAAATGGCAATATGTTCAGTATGTAACACAGTTTAAACTATTAAAAGGAGTACCTAAATCTCTATGACCAACATATAATGTTTTCTTCCATGTACTGTATATGGAATTTCATTTAATAATAAATACTCCTTCTCAAAATCTGATTTGGGCCATCTTGATCCATCCTCATTGCACAGTGTGTACTGAGCTTCATTTCATTTGTCATCTTTCAAAAACATTTCTTTGGCTTTCTCTTTAATATCATCATAACCATCCAATGGTTTCATTAAAAATTTAGGAGGCACTTCTTCCAGCATTATCTTACGGTATTTTCCAGGGTTTTTTTTTGTTTTAGGTCTCTGCTCCATTGCCATCACCTTCACCTTAAACAAAAATTGTATTTAGAACTCTAATATAAAATTCACAAAAATGTACTAAATGTGAACTAATGTGCATAAAAAAGAAAACTGTATGATTAAGACAGGCAGTGTGGCATAGCAGTTAAGGCTTTGGACTGCAAACCTGGAGCTTGTCGGTTCAAATCCTGGTACTGACACCACTGTGTGACCCTGAGGAAGTCACTTCACCTGCCTATGCTGCAAAAAACAAAAGTAATGTAACGAATTGTACCTTAGATGTTGCAAGTTGCTAGGATAAAGGCATAAGTCAAATGGATAAATATGCATTATACACATAGGAACTATTAATTTATTTTCTGTTAAGTCATCTGCAGCAAACCTTTATAAATGAGGGTTTCTCCTTTTTAGATAGTGCAAACTGTTTCTTCTTCACTGAGGTTTTCTCTTGGAGGGCTTTTTTCATTTCATTGAAAATTAAAGCAGCATCTGCCAAAATATGTAGCTTTCTTATTCATTTTTCAACATTGTGTAAAATAACTTCATTAAGTAACATGAAAAGTTGGTTTTTTTTTTTATTAATTTTATTGCAATCCATACAAAGCAATCAAGTTTTTACAAAAAAAAAAATTGAGTTAAGAACAGATTGATCCCCACCCTTGAGAGAGAGAGCAAGCCAAACGGCGTAGAATTTAAGGCTTGTAAACATACCTAAATTAATAAATTCTCTGTGCTTCATGAACTTATTTTAAAATATTTCTGATTAGATCCTGCCATGTTTTGAAAAAAGTTTGTACGGAGTATTTGATTTTTTCCAATTTCAAATAGTATAACACATCGGTTTCCCACTGACTTAAAAGAGGAGAGTTTGGGTTCTTCCATTTTATCAGAATAAATCTGCGTGCCAAGAGTGTAGCCCCTCTGGAAGAACCCCAAACACAGCTGTTAATGGGTTAGGAGGGATTGTGAGTCCAAGGCTGTCTGAAAGGTAATTAAAAATTTTTGTCCAGAATAATGTTAATTTGGTGCAGGCCCAGAACATGTGACCCAGTGAGGCTGGGACTTGGTTGCAACGTTCGCAGGTTGTATCATGCCCTGAAAACATTTTGGAGAGTTTTAGTCGAGACAGATGTGCTCAATATATAATTTTAAGTTGTATAATTCTATGCTTTGCGCATATGGAGCTCGAGTGAATTCTCTGCATTGCTACTTTCCACTCCTTTTCTGATATATTAATTTAGAGATCTTTTTTCCCAGTGTCCTCTTGGATCTTTGAAAGGGAGGGATTGGAAAATGATTTTATATATTGTAGAGATGGAGTCTAAGTCCTTGAGATTGAGCAATATTTTTTCCAGCAATAATGAGAGTGCAAGATGAGGAAAATCTGGAAGGTTCTGTTTAACAAAGTTCCTGATTTGAAGATAGTGAAAGAAATGTGTAGCTGGAATGTTAAATTTGGAATGTAATTGTTCATAGGATGCAAATACGTTGTCTATATAAAGATCTCTAAGCAAGTTAATTCCAAATTTTTTCCAGATATTATAAACTGCATATGTTTGTGAAGGTTGAAAGAGGTGGTTCTCTTGCAGAGGTGCCACAGATAGAAGCTTCTTTGTCTTAAAATTCTTTCTACATTGGTTCCAGATTCTAAGTGAGTGGAGCACAATTGGGTTATTTGTATATTGTCGATAACGTGTGTTTATTGGAGCACAGAGCAAGGAATACAAAGAAGTACTGCAGGATTTTACTTCTGTTGTGGTCCAAGCCTGTGTATGTTCTTCTTTTTGTGTCCAGGTTCTTATCACCTGTATATTTGCTGCCCAGTAATAAAACTCGAAGTTAGGTAGAGCCATGCTGCCTTCTGCCTTTTGTCTTTGTAGGGTCGCTCTTTTGATGTGTGGATGTTTTAAATTCCAAATTAATGAGGTTATTGTTGAATCTAATTGCCTAAAGAATGATTTATTAATGTATATTGGAATGTTTTGAAATAAAAAAAGGAGCTTAGGAAGAATATTCATCTTAACAGTGTTAATTCTTCCAGCTAGTGTGAGATGAAGGGTTGACCATCTATGCAAGTCTTGTTTAATTTTTTCCATGCAGACGGTGAAATTTTGTTGATACAGAGCTTTATGTTTACTTGTGATGTTTACCCCTAAGTATTTAAACTGTTCTGCAATGATAAAAGGTAGGGTATCTAATCTAATATTATATGCTTGAGAATTCACTGGAAAGAGTACACTTTTATTCAGATTAATTCTGAGACCAGAGTAACATAAAAAGTTTAAATACTGGTTAACCTTTTACACTAAAATATTACTAAAGAGATAAAAAAAGTAAAATGCATATGTTTTTCTTTAGGGAGATTAAATGTTACCGAAGAAAGTAAAAAAACTAAAACAGCCAAATGGGGCTATGCATACGAACTTAAAAGGTTTAAATAAAACAGAAATATATACCTTTATTTTTACTTCATTGACTTGTGGAGGCTGTATCCTGTTGCAAAGCTTTAACTTTTTTCATGAAAGCCCCTTTCAGTCAATAAGCCTTAAAAACAGGTGTAAAGATATTGACAACAAGCTATGCAAACCCACCAAGACATGGAATCATTTAAATCAAGGCCCTGCACTACATTCTTCCAGATCGGCCCTAAGGCATTCATATTTTTCCAACGCAGTTCTGGTCTCCATTGGCATCTGTAGCTGAGTCGAAAAATACCATTCCATTCTATTAGTTAATGATTAACACTTCCTTTATGTATTGTAAGCATACAATACGACTGATAATATGTTGCGCTTATTTATCTGGTGTACCGAAATTTTCGCGCGTTTAACGGCTGAAATCCAAAGTAGTTTGTGCCCTTCAGAATGAAAAAAGTTTGCATTTACCTTATTAATAAAAGGTGAGCTTTTAAGCCTGAGAAATCACTCCGTAAATGCACACGTTTTAATGCACACATTAATACAGTATGTATGCTTACACAGTATTAAAAGACACTCAACAATTAACATCATTTACCTTCGTTCGCGCATTTGAGTCGTGCTGTAAATTCTTACTATAAAATATAACTGACAAATAATTCAGCGAATGAACTTGTGAAGAAGGTGGAGTTGAAGTATTACATCACTTCATTAACGAAAATGCCATGATTATTTAATGTGTGGGGGTTGATGGAGAGCTGAAGGCGGATGACGGAGATAGGAGGGTGGATGATGGAAAATGGACATCGGAGAATTGAGAGCGGACGGTGGTGGAAGGAGGGAGGAGAGGGGAGGGAGGAGGGGTGACGGGGGATTCCTCGCAGGGACGAGGAATATTTGTTGAAGATAGTGGAAAGGATGGAGTTTTCTCGGAGGGAGGAGGATATCCTAAAATGGACACCATACTGTCTCCTACCTTTGTTTTCTGACACTTCTTACAAAATCTTCTTTCTTCCTCAACTGTCACCTGTACTACAGCATTTCACCATCACATTTTCTTATGTCTTGATGGTTCTTTTGTTCGAGAGCAACTTTTTTCTTGGTTTCAGCCCGACGTTATTTATTATTTCCCACTTAATATTCACACCTGATGTTCCTAAAACCTCATTTGCTCTTGTTACCAACATATCAACAAAATTATTTCTCACGCTCTCCTCCATGTAAGTATATATAACATGTGTTGCATGGCATATAATCTGCAAGAAAACAAATGATGCTAGTAATTTGGGTGCTTAGATTATGGTTAGATTTACATTCTGTCATTACTCTATCTAATAGCTCAGTTTGGTTAAAATATCTTCATATACATATTACACATTCGCACAGATTAATTGGATGCAAATGAAATTTCAACTTAAATAAATGGGTTGGTTTAAATTTTCCATAATCTGTGCTATGAAGTGGATATTACCTAACAGTAGAATAGCAATGCAAGACATAATAGATTTAATTCTATTGTATCATGGCAGCTGTGTACATTCACTTTCCATTCATGATATCATTCTATTATTTAGCTCTTCAAATTTCAAATATGCCTTCACATTGTCTGTTAGTTATTTGCAACAAAAATTCAAATGTGGCAATCATTATGAACTGTTAGTGACCCTCTTCTATTCTGCTTCTGTTTCCTTTATTCTGCTGTAGCAACTTCTACATAACCAAACTCCTACTTCAGCCTAAGGGATTTGTGACCCTTTAGATAAAAAATTAAAGGATTTTTTTTTTAAACTGAACAGCATGTACTTTATCATTTAATGTCCACAATGGGGCAGGCAGCCACCTGGCTTGTGACTTATATTATCAGAACTAAGACATTATTTGGCTTTGAATGCATCTTTGTCTATTATAATCAATCATGGACTTTGAATTCTTTATTTAGGTTTACTATTGTTAAATGACAGGCTATAACTTTCTTGGTTATTTTTCCAATACAGCCTAAATATCCAATGTGAGCTGGTACTTCCATGAGATACAGGCATGTACCAAATAAATGTAACAACATAAGTTCACAATCCTAACAATACATATGAGAAATTAGTCAACAACAAAATGTATTAATATAGCATGTTTTCATGCAAATTCTGTAGCTCAAAGTGCTTTACAAGATGAAGAAAAAAAAGAAAAATATAAAAATAAGATTAGGCATTACTAAGTAACACAGAATCAAGTAAGGTCCGATGGCCAGAAGGACAGAAAAAACAAAACAAAAAAAAATGAAATCTACAGGGGTTCTGAGGCCATGAGACCAAATCAGTCCTCATGGTTTTCATGCTTCATGTGGAAGAATCAGATGATGATGGTCATGTGGACATCTGGGGCCACATGTATAACAGCGTGCATAGAACTCACACTATGACATAGCGTAAGCACAAAAGCGGGAATGTGCGTACGCACAGAAAAATCCATATGCAGGAATCTGTGCATAAGCAAACTTCCACGTTCTTCTGCTACATAAATCCCGATCAGCGTGAAAAGAAACGCACGTGCACGCGCCTGCTGTCCCACCCCAACTCTTCCTAGAATTACGCCTCTTTGAATATGCAAATCAATATAAATAGCCCTTAAGCTCAGCCTTCTGTGAAAAGAATAATGGGGAAAAGCAAGAGGAAAAAATATAAGAATTTCAGCGAATACCAAGTGAAGGGCAAAGAAAAACATACTATTTGTTGGTTTAAACAGTGGTGTAAACAAGAACAGGAAGTTAATTGAGTGACATAGCGTGTCGGAGAAACTTGAAAGCTCAAGTTCACAAAGTTGTACAGTTCCTGAAATAAAAAAGAAGTTGTCAGATATCAAATTCGCTGTGAAAAGCCAAGTCGTAGCCCACCGTCTGAGTTTCATATTAAAGCTAATTAGGGTACGTTTAAGGAACTTTGAAATATTTTCATAGTATATGTTTAATTATTCTGTCCTTCACGCCGTGAAGCATACAGTGCGAGGCAGGAACAATCCATGAATGGAGCACTAGATCCTTGCTACCATAGCGACACCGTGTCCTTTAATTATTAACAATATAGATTATTTAAATGAAGTTAAAGTTTTATCTTTATAATATAATAAACATATTTTGCTGCATTTCATCTTAAAAATGATATAATCATCATATGTAAATACGCACTTTATAAAGTGGCTCAGGTTGTGTAATATTATAACTGCAGTGCAAGTTTACAGTGAGGTGATTGTACTTATAACTACAAACATTTCTACAAGGAGCATTTGATGGACTGATTAATTGCATTTCAAGCTCTTTGGATGAAACTCTGAACCGCGAGGTCCGTACAGGAAAGGTTTTGAAGCGTTTGCCATGTGAGAAGCAGTTCAAATAGGAAGCATGGCTGAGGCAGCGCATGCTTGATGCTGTATACCGGTAATTCTCTTTCCAATCAGCTGCTCCAAGTGGTGCAGTGAGAGTAATATGGAAAAAGATGATCCGCTGTGGCAACCCCTTATGGGAGTAGCTGAAAGAAGTAAAAGAAGGTGCAGAGAGAGTAACTATTTGGAATAGTTTGACCATTCCGTGGACCATTATATTGTTACTGGTTAATTACAATCAGATGCATTAAACTAATAAACAATATGCTGTTAATTTCAGTGTATTTATAAAGCTGTGTCAGGGATGTAGATCTGAAAAAGAAAGATAAACCACACAGGAAAAGTAGCACTGTTTTGATGCTGGGTGCCGCCAGTCTGCAAAACCGAGCGGACAAATTGTGTACACCAGGGTATGAGGTACCATGGAAATGTGTGTGGCTTTACGCCAAGTTTAGGTTTTATACATCATGATTTGAGCGTGGAAATGTTTGTACGCAACATTTCTGTGCGTACGCACTGTTTATACATGAGGCCCCAGGCCTTCGATCCATCAATTTAAGGACTGCATGGTGCCTTGATCAGGACAGAAAACCGGAAAAATAACAGCAGAGAAAGTAGGGGTTAGTACGGATTGCGGAGGCATGAGAAAAATTATAATATAATGCATATACAGAATAACAGGGTTACACCAAAATGAAGCTACAAGAAAGCCATGTTAAAATAAGGGTTTTTTAGCAGTTTTTTGAAGTGCTCCACTGTAATAAGATGGCGAAATTCTAATGGTAAGCTATTCCAGATTTTAGGTGCACAACAGCAGAAGGCTGCCTCACCACTTCTTTTAAGTTTATATGTTGGAATTATAAGCAGACACTCATTTGTAGATCCAAGATTATGATTTGGAGTGTAAGGTGTAAGACATTCCAAAATATAAGATGGAGCAAGATTATTTAAGGCTTTGTAAACCATAAGCAGTATTCTAAAGGCAATTCTAAATGGCACAGGTAACCATTTCAGTGACATCAAAACTGAAGGGATGTGCTCGGTTTTCCATTTCCCAGTTAAGATTCTGGCTGCTGCATTCTGCACTAGCTGCAATCGATTGATGTATTTTTTGGGTAGTCCTGAGAGGAGTGCATTACAGTAATCTAATCAACTAAAAACAAAAGCGTGAACTAATTTTTCAGCATCTTGCAAAGTTATAATGGAGATTATTTTTCACAGCTTTGTCTACTGCAAACTATGACTACTAACTATCACTACAAACTATGAACAAGAAATCACAGCAAGGCAAAATATTCTATTGATTAAAGAATTTGCCATTCTTGAAAAAAATACTCATTGAAAAGTCACTCATATCTTTATACTAAAATAAACTAATGCAAAAAAATAATGTTAACAGGCCATCAAAGCCCACCATGCAGAAACCAAATAACAGCAAGCTAGTTTATTAAACTGTTCCAATCAATGACAGTAAAATACACTAAGTAATCAATGACTTTGCAATAGTGATATGCTGAAATGACAGAGAGAGAAGAAATCAAAATTGATTTCTGGCTGACTATCTTATGCCGACCATACCCAAGAAGAATATGTAAGTTAAATGGATGGATAGTAGCAGTTTTCACAATGAATACAGATAAGTGGTCTCTGCCCTTTTGTTTACTGTTGTTGAATAATGTAATGGGCAGCAACAATGGTAACTTTGCTATTAGTGCTCTATGGCTAGTCCCATTAACCATCGTCAACAAATAAACAAATAAAATGTATTATTATTATTAAATACCATGATATGAAAAAACAGTTACAAACCATTATCATTTCCCTTATGCCCAGGAACGATCCATAGGTTCTTCCACCAGTGGGCAATGTGGTACTGTGAAGCTAACTCCCCTTTCACTTGTCATACAATATATGAGGAAGAGAGGCTTTTTTTCCTCTTTTCCCCTAGAGCCTGATGACTTGTGTTCTTTGTATAGGGAAGAGTTGCCTTCATTCTTTTTTGGACACTCTTCCAGGGATTTGTCTAGTTTGCGCATCTTGCAGTGTTCTTCACTGGTTTGGCCAGTTCTTCCATTGATTACTATGTATCGTTTTGCACTGACCTGGCAAAAGAACCAGTGAGAGAGTGAAGAAAATGTTTAATGTGATGATTTCAACTGCCCCTGTTTCGTATTCTTTTTTGGGCAAAGTTATTTAGAAACCTGATTTGAGTCTGGTGGAATAATGCTTCCATTCCCGGCATTTCTGATCCCGCTAACCAAATATGAATCCAAATTGGGTCAAGGTTTCTTTCTTTATAAGTTCATAACTGGTGGCATGCAGCTCATTAAAAGTCATAACCTGCATGCTGTGTTTTGTTGTGAGAAACAGGGCTAGAAAATGTGCCCATTCTTGACGCAATCAGCCTTGCCTCCACCCCCACAAACATGACTGGTGTTCTTACTTGAAGATTGTTAGTCAAATTACAAGGTCCTACAGCTGAGATGAAACTTTGCTCCTCCTGTCCAGAAGGGGCAGAGCCAGAGGCGAAACAGAAGTGATATCAGACATCTTCCTGTTGGTGTTCCTACATTCTACACAGGGAACAGGAAACTGTGCAAACAATCTTTCTACTCCTCTACTATTGAAATGGTACAGGCAGAGCTTGAGAGCACAATGCCCATATGTGCAACATCTGGCACAAGGGGGAAGAAGGTAGGAACCAATATTGGATGCAGCACAAGACCATCAGAGGGGACAATCCGCACACACTTACATTTAATGTTGATATGCCATATGGGAAAGCTTGAATGGAAGCTTATTTTAAATAGGTTGTGAGAATCAAAGAAATGGGGGGAATGAGGATAAAAAAGAAAAAGCATGTGAAGAAGAACTAATATTGTAAAAAGCTATAATTTGAGAAGCTCTTCGAGACAAGTTGTGATTTTGCTATGGATGATTATCTACTTCATCGCAAATAATAAAGCAGATACTTCCTCTGATTGTTAAAAAAAAGTCACAGTAATTAAACAAGAATTGTATTTTCATAGTCTCTTACTAAATAAAGTAAGCAATCTTTTATCCACAAAGAATGTGTAAGGCATTTATTGCCCTTACATTTTAGTATATGCAATATAGGGTACTCCAACATAATATCTGTAGAATTTCCAGTATATCTTCAGTATTTACTATATGAAATTTTTTCAATAAGCAATGAGGAACTGTTATGTTTCTGTGTATTTTTCTCATGTGTTTATTTTGTTATTTGAGTGTTAAATTGGATCCTATCAATTTCTTTTTGGTCTTTTACTTTGATATTAATATAATTTTTATCTCTTTTGCATGTTACTATTTTTTATTGTTACCAATACTTAGCACTAATATTTAATGGTTGAAAAATTAAGGGAAGAATTTAACGAGTTCAACGCTTTCAACAAAAGTGTTGCCAATATGTGATTTGCAGATATGTCACCTATTAAAGGAATATATTTTTTAAGTATTTTTTTTTTTTATCCAACCAAGATTTCACTTCACTAAAGCAGTTAATTAATAGCTGACTGTAATTGGCATAAACATGAAAATGAATATAACGTTTCCTAATCAGAACCTACAGATTGAAAATATAATTGGCATTAGCACACATCTAACTACAGACAAGGAGGAATGAGTATGGTCAGATTACTGCAAACATTAAAATTATATTATATCTTAAGTTGGATATAACAGAAAACATAAGTAGTTCATTTAATTACATCTTCAAAGGACTGTAAAACAATGCTGTGGTTAAATGTGTTAAAAGTTACCCTTTGTCTGAAAATGTTCTGTGCATGTTTTTGTCACCTTAAATTAATTTGTACAATATTTTTGGTTTTCTTGGTTCTGTTTGCATTCATGGAGTTGTGCACTGATGGATTTATGTGCATCACGGGTGTCAAGCAGTACAGAGTTACTGTTGTATATGTGTTAATTTGCACCATGTTATGAATTTTTAAAATGTAAAGGTGTGGCTTGTACCACAAAACACACAGATATAAACAGGCAGACAATAAAGCTTAAAGAGAGGTATTAAAAACACCTACACCTATTAAAACACACCTAAAGCTAAACAAACAACTTTATGAAAATAAAACACAGAACCAACTAGATACCACAAGTGAAACAACTTCATTATATTTACTTTTCAAACACTTCATCTATTATCTGCATAGGTACACCTAGAGAATTCAGTTCAGCAAAAACATGTATGTCTTCAGTACACGTAAAGGCAAAATATTGGCAACTGGGCAGTATAACTTGTGGAGCTGAATAAAAAGCTGGATTATGAGAGAATGATCAACAACAATAACACATTATGTGTGCCATAGGTGGCATAATTGTTAATTAAGCCCGAAGGAAGTCATTCATTTTACAAACACAACTTTGGGTTTTGTGTAGTTTTCTTTAATAAATAACCTAAGATAAGTATTATATTGTAACTTGGCTTTTTTGTTATCAAACTATTTATGTAACTACAGGGGATAAAATTGATGAGCCACAGCATGAAGTTATGGGAAAGAGTAGTGGAAGCTAGGTTAAGAAGTGAGGTGATGATTAGTGAGCAGCAGTATGGTTTCATGCCAAGAAAGAGCACCACAGATGCAATATTTGCTCTGAGGGTGTTGATGGAGAAGTTTAGAGAAGGCCAGAAGGAGTTGCATTGCGTCTTTGTGGACCTGGTAAAAGCATATGACAGGGTGCCTCAAGAGGAGTTGTGGTATTATATGAGGAAGTCAGGAGTGGCAGAGAAGTATGTAAGAGTTGTACAGGATATGTACGAGGGAAGTGTGACAGTGGTGAGGTCTGAGGTAGGAGTGACAGATGCATTCAAGGTGGAGGTTGGATTACATCAGGGTCCGGCTCTGAGCCATTTCTTATTTGCAACGGTGATGGGAAACAATCACCAATCTAATTTGACAGACGAAATTAGACAGGAGTCCAGTGGACTATGATGTTTGCTGATGACATTGTGATCTCTAGCAATAGCAGGGAGCAGGTTGAGGAGACCCTGGAGAGATGGAGATATGCTCTGGAGAGGAGAGGAATGAAGATTAGTAGAAACAAGACAGAATACATGTGTGTAAATGAGTGGGAGGTCAGTGGAATGGAGAGGATACAAGGAGTAGAGCTGGTGAAGGTGGACGAGTGCAGGCAGGGTGGAATGAGTGGAGAAGAGTGTCAGGAGTGATTTGTGACAGACGGATATCAGCAAGAGTGAAAGGGCGGTAGTGAGACAAGCTATGTTATAAGGGTTGGAGACGGTGGCACTGACCAGAAAGCAGGAGACAGAGCTGGAGGTAGCAGAGTTAAAGATGCTAAGATTTGCATTGGGTGTGACCATGATGGATAGGATTAGAAAATGAGTATGTTAGAGAGTCAGCTCAAGTTGGACGGATGGGAGACAAAGTCAGAGAGGCGAGATTGTGTTGGTGTGGACATGTGCAGAGGAGAGATGCTGAGTATATTGGGAGAAAGATGTTAAGGATAGAGCTGCCAGGGAAGAGGAAAAGAGGAATGCCTAAGAGAAGGTTTATGGATGTGGTGAGAGAGGACATGCAGGTGATGGGCGTAACAGAACAAGATACAGAGGACAGAAAGATATGGAAGAAGATGATCCGCTGTGGCGACCCCCTAATGGGTGAAGAAGAATCAAACTATTTTTGTAAAGCTTTGATTGTTTTCTTGTTTCTTTTGGAATAATTTTCATTGGAAGTCTTGGTATATACAGCAACTAATTTTGCTCTTATGTAATCTATTCAAATTTTGACAATTTAAATTTAAAAAATGGTTGGCAGTGCTGTTTCAGAGATGCAGTATACTGGGATCTAATCCTGCATTCTGCTGTTGTCTGGGTTGTTCATTCATGTCCTCCCAGTGTCTGTAACAGTTTTCCATCCAGTGCACTTGTTAACAACTCACATTCCCAGAGAGGTTAATCATGAATTATAAATTGAACTGTGTTTCATTATAAGCATGTTTACGTGTGTGAATTGGTTCTCCTAACCCTATCCAGGGCTGCTTTCTGTCTTGGGCACAGTGTTGTCAACATAGGCTCCCCCATGAGTCTATACTAGATTAAAGAGGTTTGAGAATGTTTTGTTGTGAAAAATTTACAAGAGCAGGTTGTAGTGTTATACCTCCCTTGTAAATTGCTGTTCGCATTAACTTCCTCTTTTGTGAGTGTGATAGCTTTATTTAGAGCCTGTTTCATATATAAAAGTCTTTTATTTCACAATTTTATTTCACAGTATCCATAAAATGATTATTAGTGGCTCCAAAATATAAAATTGTAGCCTGCTGAAGCACCTTGCACTGCTTGTTTAATCTTTGATTTGCCTCTGTAATCAACTTCCTTATAACAATAATAAGTGTACCCAATAGATTTTAAGATTACATATTTCAGGCAATTAACCAAAAACAAAGACTGCATCGTGTTGTTTAGTGATTTTATGTTTTGTTAAGGCCTTACATGTAAAGAACAATATAAACAGCTCCCAAGTTTTGAAGTATTATGTCTCTTTTAAAGTTATGTAATATGGTATAAAAAATGGCCTTTTCTAGGAGTCTTTGTTCTCAAATAAGTACCAAACTCCCAAGTGAATAATTAGCCTTCAGTATGCCTTGCTGGCTGACAATTGTGCTTAAGCAGGAAATGTAATACTCTCATTAAGTATAATTACTTAAAAGCAATCGCCAGCTATAAGCACCATTTCAAATTATTAAGTGTAACTCCTTTAACATTATACAGTACAATATTATAAAGGCAGAAATTTAGCTTTGCTGTTTCTAATGATTCCCGCGACCCTGTTCAGGAGTAAATGGTTATGGTATGGTATTTCTAATGACTTACTTTGTATAACATTCACAAACAACTATATATATTGAATATATTTTTACACAAGAAAGCATCCTCCTATACCTGTATCTTATGTCCTTTATATTCAGTTTTAAGTACTGTATTTTAAATAGAAGAAAAATTGAACTTTTATAGTGTCAAAATAACCCTTAAAAGTAAATATATACAGTTTTATGGTGTAAAAGTATCCAAGAAAGGCATTACTGGAAATGGCTAAATTGTTAGCCTAGATTAGCACATATGTACCTCAAAACTTGCATAGTCAACATTCACTCAGCACAGATAAGGTCAAATACAAAGCAAGAATATCTCAATAAGATACCAAACCAGGGGCTAAGTGTCGATCCGTCATCAAATTGCTTCCCCTGAAAGGGCTACACTTCAGAATGCCCTAGCAAAAGCCAGGAACGGCTACTCCTGTCAGGCTTTCATTTCCCGCTGTCTACCTTTGAAAGGACTACACAATCTAACAGATCCCAATGGTTAATCGCTATCCCAACAGTACCTAATAAAATGAACAATTTTATTAACAATCATCAGTCATTGCTAAATGTCAATAAACAACAGGATAACTTCAGCAAAGCAATACTCAAATTATTTCAATCATTACTTATGTGTATTTGAAAGAGAAACCAGGTATAAATGTTAAATATAAAATCATAGAAGCTGAATGATTCAAATCAGGGTCGCAGAGTAAGCTTCTTTTCAGGTGGCTGTAGCTTTTGATATTTCAGCCTTTGTTTTCTTAAACCAGGAATGATGCTTGGAAGTGAAGAGGCAGTCTAAAGATATCAGTCTAACGAAGTTGTCATCTCTCTCTCTCCCTCCTCCCTAGTCTGATTATTTTTTTAAATACATGGTGAATCTAAATTATGTTAACACTAATGGTACTGCTATGTATATACTTACATACAATTTTTGTGGACAATTTATGTGCCACATATAGTACATGTGTTGAACATGATGGGGAACAGGTTGAGACATTCCTGTAAATCATCTTGCATATATGAATTAATGTTTTGTGATTAAATTGTTTCCGCCATTCAAATGTTAACATCATTTTGACCCACCCTGCACTTTTAATTCATAGTGTCTTGCTCACTGCCTTATATAAGATATTGCATCAGTCAAAAATTTTGGGCAACCAATAAGTTCCTGTGGTCTGGCTGATTGTTAATTAAGTTACTTTTGGTTAGACATGAAACATGAGAGTGGATTGAGAGCATTTAGAGGAATTAGTTGAGGTGGATGCCTCCCTGGGGGGTGTGTTTCAGGCATGCCCCACTAGGAGAAGGCCACGGGGCAGACCCAGGACACGCTGGAGGGATTATATCTCCTGGCCTGGGAACGCCTCGGGGTCCTCCCAGAGGAGCTGGAGGAGGTGGCTGTGGAGAGGGAGGTGTAGGCTTCCTTGCTTAGGCTGCTGCCCCCGCGACCCGACCTCGGATAAGCGGTGGATAATGGATGGATGAAACATGTTAATCCTAAAGTCCCAAGCATCCATTTCACATATTCTTACAAGCATACACACACTGTTCACTTTAAGCTTAAACATTTACATTCTAATAAACAATGACATCTTAATAACCTTACACGTATTTTTTTTTCAGAATTCTTCTCTATGTCTGTTTTACACAAACCATAGAATTTGATCTAATTCCAAATTCAACACACTGGAAAATTACTGTACCTTATGGATATTAATGATCTAATGAGCTCTTTGTACCTGGCTGCAATTTCAGTTACAGAACATTTCCCATACGAGCTCTAAACTCACAAGCTAAGAATCATTATCTAAAGAATTATGAAATGAAAAACATACCAAATAAAAACACACAAATTAAATATTATGAGTTGTAATTAGCATACTGTAAATTTTCCAACAGCATTACAATAGTGTATATCGGGGTGGCCAGCTCCAGGTTTTTGTTCCAACCCAGCTGCTTAATCAGAAGCCAATCCTCACCAATAACAGATCTTATTTAACTTCATGGCTTGTTAGTGTTTTAACTCTATACCATGTCAGTTCATTCTTAAATCATAGATTTGTTTTCCTTTCTAATGATATATATATATAAGATATATATATATATATCTTATATGAGATATAAACTAAGTAGTGAAAGATGAATACACACGGGTGGAAATAGAAACATGCCAGATGTATAACTGCTGGTTCCTTTGTCATTTCCCTCTTATTGCTAATAAGGAGAAATTAAAATAATGAATACAACTGTTTACAAACAAAATAAGCAATTAAGGGATCAAAATCTTAAAAAGTGAGTCTACTAAAATGAAGCAGAAAAATGTCACCTGAGCAACAAGTGCTTCATCAGCAACAAATGACTTCTCATGAAGAAATTGGGTTGGAACAATTTCCTGAAGCCACTGTGGCCCTCCAGGACAGACATTTCTCAGTCTTGATTTAAAAGGTCTGAGTCTAAAATAGCAAATAAATGAAATGAAGTTAATTAGTAGCAAAAACTATTCACTAATTAAGAAAATAGTTAGCCACTGTGGCGCTCTAGGATCGGAGTTGGTCACCACTGGTATATATTGTATGCTTAAAATGTTACTTTAACACTAGTGATTCTGCTCTTTAGGCTTCAAACAATACTTCCAATGATTTCCGAGAAGCTGATGAAACATGTTAAAAAACAGTAAAAGTGTTTTCCTAAAATATTTATAAATTTTATTACTTCATTATTTAAAAATGATTGACAATATAAAAAAAGAAAACCTTGTAAGCTATGTGTTGCATTTGATTTAAGACATAAAAGAAAATGTCCATTTTCTAAAAGCAGATACTTTTTAGCACTTTCTGTGGTATGTCCAGTTTAGACAGTTGTCTTCCTATCTAATTACTTGCAAAATAAAGTGCAAGCTGCCTGCTTTACATTTAGACTGACAGAAAAATCACTTCCTCTGCATGCTCTCATTAATCCCTATGATCACGCCAATGAACAGCAAATACAATGGAAGTTACAGCTTAAACTGCTCCATCCATACAGATACTCTCAGTGCTTATCAGTTGAATGCTTAAAGTATCAAAAGATTTGTTTTGTGGAGTGGTAATGTCGTGATTTAGAGTTCAAGATGACTAAAAGTGGAGCATCACTTTACAAATTTTAGTAAACTGTTTGGAACATTTCTTATCCCTTTCAATATATCAAAAATCAGTTGATTATTCTACCTTACACATGGCATGTGTTTTTATCCAAGTCCATTGTTGGAAACAGTTTCACAGTTTTTGCAGATTAGTGCTCAGAGAAATCAGGTTATATCCTCATGAAGAACCATTGACAAAGAAGTCTGTTTCCTTAAAACAGAAAAAAGTTATACTAAAATACAAAAAGACTTACTTATGATTTTGGTTTTAAAGTATTAATTTTTTTTATTAAAACTATCACATAAGCACCACTTCATACTGCTTTTCAGGAGCTGTTGCTTTTTTCTATGCTTACACATAATCTTATATTACAAAATCGGTAATTTACATCAACCTTGAGTGTTTTAAAACATAAAGCTGTGTTCTGCCAATTTATTCTTACTGAGATCTGGCCACTTTTCTTGCTTACTTTGATTGTACCAGAGTTATCATACTTTTGACTTTTTTGCTAGTTTTTATTTTTATATTACTTCAGGTCTTAATGTTAGTTTTCATTTAGTTTTAGTTTAGCTTTTATTTCACAAAGGCATTTTTATTTTATATATATACAATACAGGCCAAAAGTTTGGACACACCTCCTCATTCAATGTGTTTTCTTTATTTTCATGACTATTTACATTGGTAGATTCTCACTGAAGGCATCAAAACTATGAATGAACACATGTGGAGTTATATACTTAACAAAAAAGGTGAAATAACTGAAAACATGTTTTATATTCTACTTTCTTCAAAATAGCCACCCTTTGCTCTGATTACTGCTTTGCACACTCTTGGCATTCTCTCGATGAGCTTCAACAGGTAGTCACCTGAAATGGTTTTCACTTCACAGGTGTGTCTTATCAGGGTTATTTAGTGGAATTTCTTGCTTTATCAATGGGGTTGGGACCAGCAGTTGTGTTGTGCAGAAGTCAGGTTAGTTGGACGATCATTTATTTTTCAACAGGACAATGACCCCAAACACACCTCCAGGCTGTGTAAGGGCTATTTGACCAAAAAGGAGAGTGATGGAGTGCTTTAAATGGTCATGAAAATAAAGAAAACACATTGAATGAGGAGGTGTGTTGGCCTGTACTATATATATTTATATATATATATATATATATATATATATATATATATATATATATATACTGCTCAAAAGAATTAAAGGAACACTTTTTAATCAGAGTATAGCATAAAGTCAATGAAACTTATGGGATATTAATCTGGTCAGTTAAGTAGCAGAGGGGGTTGTTAATCAGTCTCAGCTGCTGTGGTGTTAATGAAATTAACAACAGATGCACTAGAGGGGCAACAATGAGATGATCCCCAAAACAGGAATGGTTTAACAGGTGGAGGCCACTGACATTTTCCCTCCTCATCTTTTCTGACTGTTTCTTCACTAGTTTTGCATTTGGCTACAGTCAGTGTCACTACTGGTAGCATGAGGCGATACCTCGACCCTACAGAGGTTGCACAGGTAGTCCAACTTCTCCAGGATGGCACATCAATACGTGTCATTGCCAGAAGGTTTGCTGTGTCTCCCTGCACAGTCTCAAGGGCATGGAGGAGATTCTAGGAGACAAGCAGTTACTCTAGGAGAGCTGGAGAGGGCCATAGAAGGTCCATAACCCATCAGCAGGACCAGTATCTGCTCCTTTGGGCAAGGAGGAACCGGATGAGCACTGCCAGAGCCCTACAAAATTACCTCCAGCAGGCCACTGGTGTGAATGTCTCTGACCAAACAACCAGAAAGACTTCGTGAGGGTGACCCAAGGGCCCCATGTCCTCTAATGGGCCCTGAGCTCACTGCCCAGCAGCATGCAGCTCGATTGGCATTCGCCGTAGAATACCAGAATTGGCAGATGCACCACTGGTGCCCTGTGCTTTTTACAGATGAGAGCAGGTTCACCCTGAGCACGTGACAGAAGTGAAAGGGTCTGGAGAAGCCATGGAGAACATTATGCTGCCTGTAACATCATTCAGCATGAGCAGTTTGGTGGTGGGTTAATGATTGTCTGGGGAGGCATATCCATGGAGGGTCACACAGACTGCTACAGGCTTGACAAAGGCACCTTGGCTGCCATTTGGTATCAGGATGAAATCCTTGGACCCATTGTCAGACCCTATGCTGGTACAGTGGCTCCTGGTGCACGACAATTCCTGGCCTCATGTGGTGAGAGTATGCAGGCAGTTCCGGGAGGATGAAGGAATTGATACCATTGACTGGCCACCACACTTTCCTGACCTAAATCCAATAGAACACCTCTGGGACATTATGTTTTGGTCCATCCAGTGCCACCAGGTTGCACCTCGGACTGTCCAGGAGCTCAGTGATGCCCTGGTCCAGATATGGGAGGAGATCCCCCACAACACCATCTGTCATCTCATTAGAAGCATGCACCGATGTTGTCAGGCATGTATACAAGAACATAGGGGCCATACAAAGTGCTGCGGACAATTTTGAGTTGCTGCAATTTAATTTTGGCAAAATGGACTAGCCTGCCACATAATTTTTTCACTCTGATTTTAGGGGAGTCTTTGAATTCAGGGCTCTGTAGGTTGATCATTTTCATTTCCATCAAACGATGTGGCATCCTTTCGTTCCTAACACATTACCCAGTCTATATCAGTATAGATATCCAGGAGGATTTCTTTTTCCCATTGAGATCTGATGTGTTTTCAAGGTGTTCCTTTAATTTTTTGAGCAGTTATATATATATATATATATATATATATATATATATATATATATATATATATATATATATATATATATATATATATATTAGTTTCAGTTTTAGTAATTATAGTATGGTTAAAGCAATTTTGTGGAGGTTAATTTTGTGCCACAATGAGAGAACTGTAAACCTAATAATTTTGGAATTAACATTTATTTAATATCAGTGGAAACCTATATTTATGTCCTGTTAAAAAACAAACAAAAATAAACCTAGATACTGAATTTGAACTGACTGTGGAACACACTGCAGTTTTGCATGCAAAATAGCAATCCTAATTTAAATGGTATAATTGAAACAACAAATGTTTCTTTCTCCTTTGCACAATTTACTAAAGCCCCACCATAACAGTGATACAAAACAGTCTGACTGATTCAATTATACATCTTTCTGTTAATTTTCAAGAAAACTCCGCTCCAGAGAAGTGGTCATTCTGTTTCGCAATCCAGATGACAACTATCCACAAACTGAGAATATGCGTTCAACAAATGCTTGTGAGGCCGGGGCACACACAAGGTTCAAAGCCACAGGGCTAAGTTTAGGATACACAGCCACCCTGGCTTGCCAGAACTGAAGAGGATTTCCAGTAAAATCCCTTTGTCTATCCTCCTTCTGATATTTCTACATTTCATGTTGAGCACTTTCAGATGGCCAAGGCTGGTTTTCAGTGTTTAAGCTAATTATTTTATTAGCTATGTACTTTGGTGCTTTAAGTACTGGTGTTCTTTACAAAGATATTAGTTCAGGAGACTGTAGGGTTAGAGAGACAGTTGGATCCATTAGACATGCGGCTGCAGGGACTGGATCAAATTTGTCACTAATGTGATCTAACAGACATGTAAAACGTTGGCGCAAACACTTGAGAAGAGCTTGTGCCAAATTTTTCTCTCCACTAGTTGACTGGAGATGTGCCTCCAGGTTTAGGAGGGAAGGTATCACCTCTGACAGAGACTGGCTATCTGTTTGAAGCTGATCTGTGTGCATGCCAAATGTCTCCAATACTAGTTGGTTTTCCAACTTGGCCCAATCACTGGTCAACAGTGTTCATCAAGAACTTAATTAAGTGTAGCTTTAGTTTCCAGAAGTCGCTTCAGCATGTCAAATGTACTGTTCCACCGTGTGGGGCACTCACGAATCAGTGTTTGGCCACACCTTTAGAAACAAACAGAGAATAATGTTATTTTGATGAAAAGGTAAGAAGTTTAAACAAAATAATCACTTATCCCTAGTGCATCATAGAATAACTAAATTCACAGTCAAAGAGTCATTTTACCTCTGTAACTGATCTCATTTAATAAACTGGCCTTATTTTCTCTTCTCATATTCAGAAAAGCTTTAAAGTATGATTTTTTTAAATACTACACACTTTCTGTAAATCCAATAAACTTCATTTCACTTCTCAAATATCACTGTGTGTGTCTCCTATATGATATATTTAACTGACATTTTTTATCGTAACAACCAACGATTTATACAGGAAAATAATGACTATTAACAAGGTTGCCCAAACTTTTGCATCCCACTGTAAAATATTTAGAAATATAGGCTTTTCCTATAGTACAAATGGTTAATTCTTTGTGATTTTCTAATTAATTTGTACTTTTTCTGTCCAGTTTACTCCCTTAATTGTACCATAATAGTCAGCAGACACTGGGGCAAACAATGTTGAATGCTAAAAGGCTGTCTGCCTGCCACAGCTTTTCCAACAATATTAAACAATGGAATACATAACCAGAAAAACTGGAGATGGAAAATTATGACATTGATAAAATTCTTAAAAACTAAGATAAAAAGAAATTAAAGTAAATTATTACTGTGTACCATACTATGTACCAATGCCTGATGCAGTCTAATAAAAATTTTCCAAATTTAGTTTTATAATTTGTATATTGGAAAATAACTGCTCAATTAGACTAGGAGTCCAATTAAAAACAAAACATGGCTGGAATGAAAACCTTCAGTCACATGGTGTTCCCAGGATTGAGTTTGAGAACAATTTGTCTATGGAATTATTTGGTAAATAATTGTAACTCTATTGTATCTTTATTTTTAGATAAAGACAAGCGTGTTGTCAAGTCAGTGAGTATTATAAAACAGGCTAAAGTCACACCTTTTAATCATTTGCTCATTTGCTACCGAAGATTTCCTGACAGAATTAATAAAGTTACTGGCTTTGTTAACAGCAGAACTGGCTCCTGATTGTTTCATGGCATATTTCAATGCAAGCTGAAGTGTGTGTGCCATACAAGGCATATGTCGAAACCTGGATATGTCTCTGTCTTGAAAGAAGTCTGTTGATTCTATTAAGTAATCAAATAAATCACAGTTCAGCTTAATGTGTTTTAGGAAATGTTTTTTCTTGGTTCAATGTTGTCTTTTCTTCAATTTAAATTTTATGTATATTATTTATTACATGTTATTTAATTTTATATATTTGTTTTTTTTTTCATTCTTGTAAAAAATTTAAAGCTGCATCGAAGCATTTGAAATAAATGATAATTTTTATTATTTATTTTACACACAGTCTCCAGAAACATCAACTATTAAGTTTCATCTATAAATATAACACTACAAAAGAAATAATTTTTAAATATGATCACTTATTACTATTTTACCAAGACTAATTAAAATGTAATGTGCTTTATAAATGTGCTAATGTGTTATATTATTACAAAATACAACAGACTAGAGAGACAATGGATAATGGTTGGTACCCAGCCGGGACGCCCAGGAGGACCGGAGGAGGGCTTGTGCCTCCTCCAGACCACGAGGGGCTGACCACCCTGGTTGTGTTGGGGGCCACGGGTAGAGGGCTTGGAAGCCCAACCCTGTAGGGGCCCGTGGTCACTGCCAGGGGGCGCCCCATGCCTTGGGAGCCCTGGACCTCAGCACTTCCGCAACACCAGGAACTTCTGGGGGGAAGAGGATCAGGGACACCCGGAGGGCTTCCGGCTACACAGCTGGTGCTTCCGCCACACGGGGGTGTGTTGGCGGAGGCTCCTCAGGAAGCATTTGGAGCCCATCCAGGGGTGTATAAAAGGGGCCCCCTCCCTCCATTCGATGGCTGGAGTCGGGTGGAATTTGCACTGAACTCTTGTAAATAAGATTGTAAATAAACGTGTGTGTTGAGAAAGATCTTGTGTACCAGTCTGTGTTCGGGCTGTACACCACAATATATATTGGATGGTTTGCTGACCATTTATCATACATGCCACAATCTTGTTACCTGAAAGAAAAAGTATCAAGCAGAATATTTACTTAGCCAATATTTTTAACTTACCTTCATCAGAGACGTTCATCTCTTCTTCCTCTATATCCAAGTCTGACTCAGATTCAGTTGAATCCAGCTCGATGAACTACTGTGCAGAATATTCTCCTTGCCTCCGCGCTTTCCGTAGTATATCTATAGCTTTGATTATGTTTGTTCCATTGTCTGTCACTATAATTATAACCTTGTCTTCTGTTATGTCCCATTCATCCAGAGTACTGTCGATAGCGTTTGCCAAAGCTTGTCCCGTATGCGGATGACATATGCAGCGTAAACGTAACAAAGCATGCTGTGCTTGGTTTGTTGGTGAATGATAAAAGCATGCAGAATTTCCCAGAAATTAAGCCGTCAGAACCTTTTTACCCCATCCATCTATACAAAGGGTTAGTTTCCAAGCTTGTTTGACCATTTCTTTGATACGCTTTGTTGCTCTATTAATTTTATGTACAATGAGCGCATTTATTCATGCAGCACATGGTATGCTAAATTTCAAGAGAGGAAACACATTTTCTGAATGATGGCATGTCACACAGCCTAGTAGACATGCCAGTTTCAATAAACAAGTTTACTTGGGCTTTTTCGTGTTTTTGGTGTTCAGCTGAGTTTGTTCCCCAATTAGCTGTCCTCTGCAAACACGACGTTAATGTCTGCTGTCTTGTATGATGTGTACTAGAACTTGCATGTATACTTAAATTGCATTCACTTTTCAGCCTTGCTTTTTCTTTACCCAGAAATATGTCGTTGGCTAATTTGTGATAGCTATTTAGGTGCACTTTAAGGTTTGTTGGGTTTTTACCTTTAATCCGTACAGCACACAACGCACCCTGCTCCAACACTATGCACTTACTGTTGTTGCTTTCAGCATTATATTCGAAAAACTCCCATACAGCGCTGTATCATTTTCTTCTGGTCATGTTGATCGCTAATACCTTCTAGTCAGATAAAGTTTATATAATGAATTTCACCACCTACAGGGCAGGACCGGAAGTTTATGAAAATGCAAAAACAGATTCTGCCGCGTTCTTTCAGACATGATCACGAAAACTGATTTTTTTTTTAGAAATTATTATTTTATTTCAGCTAGTCTTTTAAGCTACTGTATTCGTTTCATATCGTTTTAGTTTTTCATCTCAGTTTTGTTATTTATTTTATTTCAGTTTACGAAAATGTTTTTTCATTAATAGTTTTAGTCTTCATTTTCGTTTTAGTTTACGATTATTACCTTGGATTGTACAATAAAACATAAATCAAAATGTGGACCCAGCGAGTTATTTCATTTTTCTTGTGGAATGGCTAATACTGTTACCTTTATAGTGCATAGAGGAACAGAGAAATTTATAGAACATGTATAGTACAGCAAACTGTAAAAATAATTTAAACTCCCAACTTGTGCAAGTTACAAAAGGTAAATAATAAAGAACATTGCAGGACAGAATTTAAAAAAGCATATATAAGTAGGACTAGAACTCCATTGCTACTGACTGCCATCTGTACTATTTTGAAAAATCCCTAAACTAGCATTAAAATTGCTTTTTCTGACTATTAAATGCAAAACATTCTGGTGGATTTCTCCCTTATTTTCATAAATAAATTAATTTTTGGCGTGGGTGGATTTTTCTGGACCTCAAAGATATAAGATTTATCCATTAATTAAACTGTTTTTTCTTAGGTTGCCTGAAAATTGCAAATTATTTTTTTCAGTCAGTCAGTAAGTCAATCAGGAACATGTATCTTTATATATAGATATTAGGAAATTATTTAAATGAATTAACTCTTGCAATGGATTAAAAGGTGCCAAATATATATTTAATAGCTGTTAAACTAAATGTTAAGTATAAGACAGAATTGTAGAATGCACAAACAACCTTAGAATGGAATGATGGTACACTGATCAATATACTGCTTGTAAATCATGATGCAAGGCTTTCCTTGGGGTACTCCATTTTTTTATCTCACATCCCCAAAGGCATGAAGTTTGGTTAATGGGCAATTCCAAATTAACCCTTGCATGGATGTTTGCATTAGTGTGGTCTGGCAGTGGAGTGGCACCCAGATTACCTCAACAAACTTTTTACAATCTGGAGTCACAGTAACTCTTCCATAGTGTCTTGGATTGTCAAATTCCTCAGCCTGTCATAAAGTATACATACATACATACATACATACATACTTATTCTGTTAAAATGGATAGAATTTGCATGTTTGCTTTTTAAAAATGAAAAAAAAAATTGGTAATATAGTTTATAAAATTCTATATTTTGGCATAAGGCTGGTTAAAGAAAATGGCAGTATAGCATTTTCTATTAATAGGTCATATTTTTCATAAAATACTGCTGACTGTCCATCATAAAAGTCAATTTGGATTATTCTTTGTGTGCCACATATCCTTACATGGATTATACCTAGGGAATCCAGGACAAGGAAACTCCTGACAATGAAGCAATAATGATTTATTGGGGTAGAAAAGCTCCTCTAACATGACAAAAGCACTAATAAGAGGTCACTGAAAATCTTACACTTTTTAGGTCTCTAAGACTTTCATTAACCTTAATTAAACTAATGGCCAGATTTTGCTCAAAAAAGTTATTTACTTCTAAAAATTATATTTTGTTTAAGAAGTCCATCAGTCCTCCAACTCTGTCAATGATGTCTGACAGTTATACATGTCATGTAAAAGCCCAATGTGACATATGGACTAATACCATCATTTACCATAGGTGACACCAATTCGTTTAACTATTTGGAGGCTTCATTTTTTTTTTGTTTTGTCAAACTCCTTTATATTACCCAGACACTGAAAAACATAAAACTAACAAAACGTTTTTTTAGCAGCACTCTAATTATCACTTTCCTCCGGACAGGTTAAAATCCAAATCTGACAGTACAGAGTCATCAACAATACACAACACATCTCTGGCAAAGGATTTCTTTTGATGAGAGTGGCTGCCAGCATTTGACGCCATGCTGTAATGAAAATACATGGTGAGTCATCTTTATGTCATGGTCATTGTTGCCATCTAGTGGATAAAACTATACTGCTCAAAAAATTAAGGGAACACTTAATCATCACGGTTTAACACCAAGTCCGATTTTGGGGGTTGCCTCACTTTTGCCTCTTCAGTGCACCTGCTGTCACTTTCATTTGAACCAAAGCAGGTGAAGTAGATTCACAATCACTTATGGTTCCTAACTGGACAGACTGATATCCGTGAAGTTTAATTGACTGGGTGCTAAACTGTGACGAATAATGGTTCCCTAGGTTTTTTTTGAACAGTGTATATAATATGGTCTAAGTGATTTTTCTTAGCGGTTAGCTTTCAATTCATTATGTATCGACTGTTGTAGATATCTGCCTTAAACAGCTGGAGCATTGATATTTGAATCTATTGTCACAATGCATAAGCATTATTAAGCCTAGAACAAGCCATCAAATATTAAAAAAGAAAGGCAATTAGTAAAACAACCTGAATGCTAAAGGCATCAATGATTAACATACTAATCTGCTGTGATACAAACCTGGATATAATTAAGTTGGCAAAATTCTACATCAACATCAGTAGTTCAAAAAAATATTTTTATTTTAAAGAAATTTCACCAAACATTTCATTCTTGGGAGACTGCCATGAAGTCCTCAGCTAAATTCAGTCGATATGTTTTCAAAATAAAACAATCACATGACTCATTTCAATAATGATCTTTTCTAATGCAGATAAAAAAAAAGTTTTCACTTGAATTCTTAGCTGGCTACAGTGAAAAATGAAAAATGTACATTGCCAAAAAATGTTAAAAATAAAAATAACCTTCATATTGTGGGTACCAGAGATGGTAATCCCATTACTAAATTTGGGATATTTTTTCCAGGCATCAGCCTGGAGTCACCAGTAGGAATGAAACTTATTATAGAAATGCTCAACCGTCTCCTGTTTATTTTCAGACCGCTTATAGATTTGATGGATGAAATTGCATTTTTTCTGTATGCTGAACCTTCACAACTTTGACTAAACCACTTACCATCTTGTTTGTCAATAGTCACATTTCCATTAGCCTCCTTTATGCACATTCTGAAATTGCAAAACAAAAAAAACGGTATTGAATACACATGGATTTCGAGAAAATTGGCAAAAAAGTTTATACACTTGCTTGAGGTGGTTTTTCAGGTGATTCGACAAAGTAAATAGTTCGCAAAACTCCAATGGAAACATTTTTTTCACATTTAGGTCACATGATATGAAGGAAACTTTCAAATACCTGTGCAAATGTGATGTGGTGAATAAAGCATTATCATGAACACTACCGGGTTACCAAACACAAATGTCCCTGATCATTAATCTGTCGTCAAAGACCGCCAGAACAATAGATGTCCAGCCTTTCCTGTTAACATAATCCTGATACTCATCACATGGTGCATGAATAGGAACATGTGAGCCGTTGATTGCACCATATACCTCAGACATTTTGTGTGCCTTGTGATATTGCTGTGAAAAATGCTATGACTCTTCCACAATTACAGAGCTTATGTTTACCTGATGGCATACATTTAAAAACATTCACAGGAATTATGCTGAATTCATGTTTTACGGACTACCTGGTTCCCATTTAAAGTTAGGTGCAATCTTCTGTTTAAATAAAAATCTAAAAACGTATCCAGTAAGTGGATCTCGGCCACCTTACATGTATCTGATTTAATTGCAGCCTTAAACTGACTAAACTGATTCTACATCAGTTTTTTTTTAATCATTATAATAGTTATAGTTTTAATGGAAGTGTATCATTTCGAAGCTGTTCTAAATGTACATTTTTTACATCATGTTTTAATGCAGGATATGTACTGAAAACTGTCTGGAGGTAAAGATTTGAACCTACACCAGAAAAATAAAATCATAAATTCAGAAATGGAATCTTGTGAATCACTAATAAAAAAAAGCTGAGAAAAGAGAATTATGGAGTATTTGACACATAAACTTCTCCAGGGTTTAATTGAGAATTTTCCTGCCTCTGGCGCACTTCATATTGACATTTTTTAAATGTCATTCATAAAATTTCATGCACTGTTTATGAAAACTGGTTTCTGGTTCAATAGATTCATTTTCTTCCTCTAGGAAGATTAATAAAATTATTGAATAGTGGCAAATGGTTTTTCGTTAGCCTGTAACATGCCAAACCTGGTATATATGTATTTTTCATTTTTTTTTTAACTTTGTACAATATTTATCAAATGCTTAAAAACACAGTAAATTAATAAATTGCCTTGTATATTCCACATGTTTTTAAAAGTCTTTCCTTTCTAATAATACTTTTATTTGATTTACAGCATATATCCTTGCATATTGACGCTGGCTTTGACAAAAAATATATTAAGAGTTAAAACTAACTTATTTTTTCAGGCTGCATATACATATGAATAAAGTGATGACTCCAATGATGAGCAACCCTAATATATCAACTTGTTACACTTAAAGTTATCTATAATTTAATATATCAGGAATAATATTGTGTGTATATATTGTATAAAAGGTGTGTGTGTGTGTGCCTATGATTTGCTAGTAACAATCTTTTGTTTATTGCTTAAGTAATTGACTTTATAGCAGCTACCTAAAAACAATAACAATTATCCATCAGCAAGCATGGAAAAAAGTGTACATTTATTTCTTCTCTATTCTAAGATATGCAAAGAGAAAAAGTGAGAATACATTTAATTCAATTGACATTTCAAATATCTCCATAGTTAAAGGCATAAAGGAAGTAATGGCTGTTTTGTTTGGACTTTGAATGGAGATGACCTTTTATCTGTTAAGATTTGTGTGTATTTTTAGATAGATGTATTATGGTTATTCTCATGGTATTTCATCTGGGTAATATTTAATGGGTTCATATGAACAATTTGTTTCAATTTTGTATATTTCATATACATATTTTGACAGCAGGGACCCCTTCTCACAACTTTCTGCACCTGGAGTGCAAAGTTTTACCAAAATAGTTGTTCTGGCATAGATGTAATTTGGCAGATTAAAGGCAAAATTTGATAAAGAACCAGGGGATGAAATCTTAATCTTAAAAGAAGCAGAGGACAAAGCCATGAATCAAAACATTGTATAACAAAGCTCAATAAGTAAACCAAAATAAAGGTCTTACAGATCTTGAGTTCTCTAAAGAAGAAAGTAGAATTTGTCAAATATGAAAAAAACAAAGAAAAATGACTCACAAAAGGTTGTCAAAGCTATCAACAAACTTGGAGTCCCAAACAACGCTGACATATATCATGTTGCACTGATGATATCACATGTTGTTACTTCCATGGGAGTTTCCTTAGGAGTAGTTAACCATGTTATAGCAACGGGTGAACAAAATTGTGGCACCATAGGAAAGACAAAGATGAGATTGCAGCAAATACAAAATTTGCCAAATAACGACAAATCTTAAAGTAAAATAGATTAAATCCAGACTACATTAAAATAAGTAAACTGGCATAACAGTGATAGATGGACACTTAGAGTATACAAAAATGACAGTGCTACAGGACAGAAACAAAGAAACTTGTCTGCGAACTGGGGTAGTATAGTCACATGCGTACCTCTCCAGTACCCATGTAAATTGGTGTGTTCGCATTTAATATCAGAAAAACCTATTACGATAGCCATATCTGACTCTCCGTATGAAACAGCTTGGCCTACTGTGGACCAATATTGTTGAAAATTTAATCTTCAAAAACATTTGTAAAATCAATTCAATTCTTACTTGAGATATCTTGAACAGATCAAGTTATACAGAAATAACGTGGGGGCACGGTGGCATAGCTGTAGAGATGAGCTGGCACCCCGTCCAGGGATTGTTCCTGCCATGCGCTCTATGCTTGCTGGGACTTGTGCAACCTTGGATGGATGAATGGAATAATTAAACATGTATAACAAAGATTTTTCAATGTTCCTTAAAGGTTTTGAAGAATCGGTGTTCGAAGTTTGAAGATGGTTTTTCATATTTTTACAGACGCTTATTGTGTGACAATTGGTTACATGGAGAAAGAAAACAGAAGATCATGAGTTGTTAGTTGGCACATTTGACAGACACAGTACTGCTGCAATCACAGCAAGCATCATGCGGGAGGCAGGAACAATCCATGGACAGGACAGCAACTCATCTCTACCACAGCAATACTGTGACCCCCAGATGTTTAATACAATGTTTAGTACATTTCTTCATGAAAATTATATCAAGTATACTTCTTAGCATTCGGAAATGTTCATAAAGCTGTAATATCATAAATGTAATGTATTCTGTGTAGCGATCACTGCCTTCACGCTCCAGTCGGCAAAAGAGAAAGCCCGTTTAAGAAGCATGTAATGATTACCAATTGGGTTGGTTAACACACAGGACATGAAGAATTTAACATGATACTTTAATTACAATAGAATTTGAGAAACTCTAGTAAATTAAACATTGATTTTAAGATGAAGTTTGTGATGTTCTACTTTAATGACAAAATGAACAATGAGTTTAAAGTGGAAATTTTGAAAATAAAGTTGGCATTTCGACTTTAATCTCAAAAAAAGACTTTTTCTTCACCATGTCCCTATTTTTTTTCTTCTCTGTAGCCCTAATACGAATCCATATGACACTCAAATACTTTCCTTTTCACTTCAGCTTTGACATCTGATCACTTCTTTTTTGAAATTCTTCTCTTTTATATGTGATTTTATCATTCTCTTTTAATAAAACACTGAATGGAATGGGCTATTTATATTGATTTACATATTCAAATATGTGAAATTTGGGAGGAATCGGGGTGGGGCCGTAGACACATGCATGTGCATTAAAATTCATGTTGATTAAGATTTATATGTAGAACTTTGCTTATGCACACTTTTATGCATTCAAATTTTTTTGAATTTCTGTTTTTGTCCGTACACCATGTTTTAGTGTGAATTCTATGACATCCAGCCACTCATCATTGGCAGGGCCTGTGTGGAGAAGGTCCCGGTGTTCAGGTTTCTCGGGCATTGAGCTGGAGGATGACCTGACCTGGAGCGCCAACACTAAGGAGCTGCTGAAGAAGGCGCAGAAGAGACTGTATTTTCTGAGAATCTTCAGAAAGAACCATCTCCCCAAAAATCTGTACCTTGCCTTTGATCACTGTTCAATGGAGAGTGTGCTTACGTATAGACTGTGTGTGTGGTATGGCAGCTGCACTTCCTCAGAAAGGAAAGCGCTCCATGGGGTCGTCAGGACACTGGAGAGAACAATTGGTTGTACCCTCCCCACTTTGAAAGAAATCTACACCTCCTAATGCTGCAAAAAAGCAATAGACATTTCACAGGATTCATCACATCCCAGTCATCGCCTCTTCCAGCTTTTGCCTTCAGCCAAGAGATACAGTGCAATGAAAACCAGGACAAACCACCTTAAAAACAGCTTTTATCTAAAAGCAATCATGGCCCTGAACAAAGAATAAAACTGCTCCATATCATTCTCCCAATGTGCAATATAGACCTTAAGTCAACCGGTGCAATCTGTATATTTAACCAGTGCAGTTTGTATATTGTGAGCCTGGGCCCGAACACCATCAGACTAACACCAGCACTTTACCAAAAACACACGTTTTATTTACACAAGTAAGTCCCACAGAGCACACAGTGCTCCCAGCACCAATCACACTCTTCACAGGCCTCTCTTCCAGTGTCCGTGGACCGCCTTTCCTCTCCTAACGGGAGCTTCGTCCTGCTTCTGCTCCCGCTCCCGACTCTAGCTCCCTGATTGTAGTGAGGTGGCTACTTTTATTTCCACCCGGATGTGCTCCAGATGCCTGATGACATTCTTCCGGCAGCACTTCCTGGTGTGGCGGAAGTGCTGCCCTTGAACCCGGAAGCAATTTGGGTGTCGCCGGAAGGATCTTCCCAGGTGTGGCAGAAGTGCAGAGCTCCCGGGCTTTAGGAGACTTGGGGTGCCCCCTGGCGGAAGCCACTGGCCCCCATGGGTTTGTGCCTCCTTGCTCTATCCCTGTGGTCCCCTACTTATTCAGGGCGGTTGCCCCCTTGCAGCCCGGGGAATGTACTGACTGCCTCCTCATCCTTCCAGGCATCCCAGCTGAGTCTGGCCCCCAGCCTCCTGTGACAATATATAACAATCTATCTATCTACAGTATGCATGGCATTATACATGAGGTCCCAGAACTGGCTATTTATTTTTTTAAAATCTATTGAAAATACTTACTGTGAGTATGAAACACAATTTTGCATTGTAAGTGCATACTGTATATACCATGTCTGGAAAGAAATAAGTTCAACTTGTGAAACACCAAACTTCTCTCTAACTTAGTCCCTGAATGCACCTGAATGCTATGGCCATATGTACATGTTCTAACTTGTCTTACTTAATGATTTCCCTATCACTAGCTTGGACATTTTTCCTCCTGCCAGTTGAAATCTTCCCAATTCCAAGCTTCCTGGTCATTTGGGGAGAGGTGGCTTTTAAATCCCACACCAGATAGGGTTTGTGACACCCAAACCACATAGCTTCCCAGCAGCTCCAAGGTCATTGCACCTGTGAACTTTGCTTTTTATTCAATAGGCTAAAAGTATAAAATAATTTTGGGGCTTCTTGTTTTCTTAAAACATCAAAGTCTCTGCTCAGCTCTGGAAATGTAGCGGGCCTCTGGACATCCTTTGAGGGAACTGTAATGGTCACCTACCCTCTCTCTAAGATATCTGCTTGACTTATGTACAAAAAAGTCTCTACCTGAAATTCTTTCTGTTGTTCCAGACAGTTGCTGTTTGTACACATTGGTGTACAGAGATGCCCTCTGACAGTAAGCATGAATTCTTCAACTTTCTATTCCGTTGTTTTCTGGCTAACTACTTCTCACGTCACATGCAACAAGACATCAGAATTGTTGAGGAACAGTGACATGGATAATAAACGATGACTCTATTCCATAATTGTACCATATGTATGGGACACAAGCATATCCCCTTGTGTATTGCAAAATGCTAACAGAAAAGATAGGTGATCAGTAAATCTTATTTAGCTTTACTCTAATATTGTCATTTCCAAAAAGTAGTAATAGTAGTAGTAGTAGTAAAAGTATTATTATTGTTTGTGTGTAGAATAAAGGGAAGTTTTTACTTGTATTTCCAACCAGCAAGCAACATGTTGTCACTCTACAACACCATGACAAATAAGAACATATTAAAATACAGAAATTCATTTTAATTACTAGAAAAGAGAAATCAAATTCTTATTTAAGTTTCTACACTATTATTACATGGACCTTTGTGGAAAAACTCAACTTGAGTTATATCTGGTAATATTCATAAGTGATCTTGATAACATATATAAGCTGGTTAGGTTTGCAGATGATGACAAGCTAAATTATATGTAATTGCATCAAGACCGATAACAGCAAATAAAAGCAACACAAAGAATTATAAATCAGGGGTGCATTAAGAGTTTCTACAAGATGCTCCAGAAATAATCTATCCTTACTCAAAAAAATGAAAAAAAAAATCATTGTCAGAGATAGAGCTCCTTGGAAAGCGTCCAGCAGCTAAAAAGCAGCAGATAGCAAGCTCCATAAAAGTGTCTGTTTTCAGTAGTTGGCAGACAGAGAAAGGCTCCTTGCAAATGTCTGTTTCTGAAGATGAACTGAGCTCTTTACAAAAATATCAGGAAAACAGCCACTGAACTATCCATGAGAGTGGAAAGTGTCTGTTTCATCAACTAAACCAAGTGATGTCTTTTTGAAAAAAGAAGGCGGCCACTTTCCACTGTCTTTCTCATCCAAAATGAACACCTGGCTTACTTATTTTCATCTCATTAGCAGAGCTTACAGCTTTTTCAAAACGCACAAAAAATGGTACTAAGTCATTATCATACAAATTCAAGGTTATATTCCCATGTGAATTAAAAGTTGAACATATAACTAAGCGTAATACTGTTAAATCTAGCGTTGCCTTTTAGCTTTCCCAGAAGACTGTACTTCTGAGAAGATGAAGCTAAGGCCAAGCACATGAGGTCTGTCAGATGAAGAGGTTAAATTATCTCTCATACAACATTTTATGTAAATGGTTTTATATGTAATTACAATAAAAGACTTCCCAACTCTGTGTGAAACATACTGCTTTGCTAATTGAAGCAGTCGCTCAGAGGTATGTTTGTTTATTCTGTTCATCTACTGTAAAAATACCTGTCTTGGTAGTTGTATGTCTATAGACAGCCAATGTGACTGTAAAACAAGATAGTTTATTAACTTACTGAATTCTTTTGATTTTAGTCAAGGTGTCACTCAGCCAACACAAAAGGCACACCACATGGTAGATTTAGTTATTTCAAAGGAACTTGATATTGACATGAAGCAGGTCCTGTACATCGCCATATCTGACCTGAATTGAAGAGAAGTACATAATTAAAATATACTATGTAGCTGCTTCCAGGTTTGCTAATATTTTAAATATTCAGTCTGAATTTAGTGCTTATTCTAAAACAGCCAGCAATGTAAATGGTACATTGGAAAATTTTAATGTTAATCTAACAATAACAGCCAATATATTGTTCCCTGAAAAATCTGTTAAGGAATCTTGTTTTAAAGGTAATCAAAAAAGAGGAAAATACAATTTTTTGAGTATTTTCTTGGGGCCCATGGCTGACTGAGTTACTTGCATAGTAGGTTTTGGTATACTTTTACACTAATCTATGATTGTCTACTGTTAAATTTACATAACTTATAACATCACTGTTGATAATTTTAAAAATATTGCAAATATTGCTGAAATAAATGTAAATGTACACATTTTATTTTTAGTGTTTAAATTTCTTTAATTGCAGAAACATATATACTTACTTTAATCTTATTTAGTAATAAAATTAGTTGCTATAATGTTTCTAAAATGATTGCATTCAAAGTGACCATTCGTCATGCCTGTTATTTGGACAGATGTGGGTTTTTTTTTCAAACTTTATGCTTGTTTTTCAAAATCTGATTCCTTGATCTAGTATGGTTTCCTGGTCCAAATTTGTACTAAACGTTTTGTGAAGAGTTGGATTTTTAAATGTATTTCACCTTACTTTTCAACTGTTTTCATGAAGAAAATGTGTTTTCAACTTCAGTTATGGTTTGTCCCATTAATATAATGAAAGATAACAAACTTACATTTTAGATTTTGTTTTGAGTTAGTTCCAATGAATGACTCTAAGAAATTATTATATCCATTATATCAATCCATTCATTATCCAACCCGCTATATTCTAACTACAAGGTCATGGGGGTCTGCTGGAGCCAATCCCAGCCAACACAGGGCGCAAGGCAGGAACAGTTCCTGGGCAGGGCACCAGCCCATCGCAGGGCACGCACACACACCAGGCACAATTTAGAATCACCAATGCACCTAACCTGCATGTCTTTGGACTGTGGGAGTAAACCCAAGCAGACACGGGGAGAACATGCAAACTCCACGCAGGGAGGACCCGGGAAGCAAACCCAGATCTCCTAACTGCGAGGCAGCAGTACTACCCACTCCACCACCGTGCTGCCCTACATCCATTTTATTTTCTGTTTATTCTGAAAAATGGACAATAATGTGCTAAACTGTATTGCTTTCATTTTTAATTCTAAAATAAAACATTCAAAGCATTTATGCAAGAAAGAGATTAGCATTTAATTTTGATGTTTTCATTTTGTTCTGTTTCTAATTTTAAGTTTCTATTTCTATAAATTGTGTCCAATTTATCCTACATTTATCCTAACATTCTCCATGGTTATAATTATGGGTGTCACCATTTAGTGATAATGGATGGCAAAGGCTGCCTTACAACCTGCCAAACATTTGACATCAGCACAACTACATTTTAAAAGATGACGGCACTCAGAAAGAAACACTCAGACTTTGACCACAGAAAGGAAAGTCATTTGTAAGAAACTTAAAACTCAGGTAACTAAGGAAAAAAAACTCATAAGGAACAAACTATTTGCTTTTGAACAGTGTTTCACTTTGACTTTTATTTTAGTTTTGACCTAATAACATGCTGAAAAATAAAATCCAACTTTTGTGTGGTAACTCTTCTAATAACTTTGATGATTGTCTTCCCTAACCTTTAAAAAGAGAAATCTCTGCTCCTTACTACAATTTTTTCCTGTAATTCTCTTTTCTCATACTACTGAGCATGCTTTTTATAAATAATATAATCTATAGGATTAAGGTGTTCAAAATTTTGTTTAATTCTTTATAATAGTTGTGTTGATTACCATTGTAAATCAAATTTATTGAGAAGTTAAATTAATCAATTTGTTACCAGTGTAGCTAATACTAATGAGCTGTATCACATACAAGAACAGACAATGATTGTGATTTCAGACAACAAACTTTAAATTACTTACAGTTTAGAAAAATGTTCTGCAACTGTACATAATGAAAATAAACACATTTAAAATCATCCATTTCCATTTCTAAATGCATTTCTAAAGTCAAGAGTCAAGTGCCTGGTCTTGTTAGACTATTTTGTTCCATTATGTATTCAAGATAAGCATTTATGATTCCCTCTCCACATGAGTTCACTTTCTCACCAGTCCCTGAAAATAGAAGGAGCTATTTTTCTTTTAATATAATTCTATATTCTTTGACTCCAAATCTGAAAAGGTCACATATTATTAATATTATTAATTTCTTATTTATATAACACTTATAAATCTTAAAGTAGGTTCTTTGAAAAAGGAATTCTTGGCTGCATTTTTAAAGCCTAAACCCACATTTCAGGGATACTCCTGAAGAAGGTGAGAATTTTTATATTTTTTTCTACTAACATATGCTTGAAATTTAGAAGCATCTTAATTATGGTAATCACACTTTCCATTTATATGTTATGACTGAATGTGTGCCATATTTTAAAGATGCATAAACACTAGATCAACAACGTAAATGTTTCTATTTTTTTAGTACAGTTAGGTCCATAAGTATTTGTAGAGTGACACAATTTTCATAATTTTAGCTCTGTATGCCAACACTATGGATTTGAAATTAAGGAATCATTATGTGATTGAAGTGTAGACTTTAAGCATTAATTTAAAGGGTTTACCAAAAATATTGTATGAGCTGTTTAGGAATGTCAGCGTATTTTTCTGCATATTCTCACCATTTCTAGGGGCACAACAGTATTTGGACAAACTAACATATTTAATAAATATAATGATAATTTTCAATATGTGGTTGAAAATCCTTCACAGTCAGTGAGTGCCTGAAGTCTGAAACCCATGGCCATCTACAAGTGCTTAGTTTATTTTCAGTGTCTTCCACATTGTATGGCAGCTTAATAACTGACCCAGACCTTCTAGTTCATGTAAAATGGCTCCCCTATCAAAAGAAAATAATTAGTTTAGTTCAACAACAAAAACAACTGTGAACATTAACACCAGCCATCTTGCAGTCATTCAGTATGTTGTGTGACCACCTCTTGCGGCTGCCAGTTCTTAACACGTCTGGTGCACACAGCCAAAAAATTACTCTGTAAGTGTAGAATGTAATTTCCATTCCTTACTGAAAGACCTAGTGAAATTGTGGGCCATTGACAGACAGAGGGTCACATCTGTGGCTTTTGTGATGCAGGGCATACCAAAGATGCAATTTGGACTTAGGGGAAAGAAGAGGAAACAGGCCAATGTAGCATTTCCACAAAAGCACTCCTCAGCTTTGGTCTGTTGTTGTCCTGGTGTAACTTTAGGTTGTGTAGTAGGTATGTGCTGTGTGCCTCAAACAGAATACCTTGCTGTAAGGCCAGAGTATAGAGTATATCAATATCACTTGGCAATCACTTGAAAATTAACACATTATTTGTGCATTAAATTATACTTTGTTGCATCTTACGGTTGGTTGTTATGTTTACTGTTAATTCAAAATAACTGTTACAGTTTTCTTTTAAATATGTTTCTCTGCTTCTAAGTAAGACATCTTTTGTCAAAAATATAAAAAGAGAAAATAGCAGCTCATCTATTACTATATTCTGTCTCCTCACTAGTCTATGTCAGCAACAACACTTACAAGATTAAGTCCCATTTTAGACTGGATGTCAGTCTATGAGAGTCCATTATCACTCTCACATACACACACATTTCTAGAGTCATCTGACAGGAACAGCACACATGCTTTTGAACTGTGGAATTAGCCTAATTGATTAACTTTGGTATTGATGATTAGAATGTATTAGCACTGGATAAGCTACTTGGTAATTTAAAATTGTGGATTAATGCTTTTTCAGTCAAGTTAAAGCAAATATGTTGTATTAGCTAGCTTTAGGTTATGTAAGAGTTAATTATTAAAGGCTTGTTTGCTTGCTTGTTAGGACACTAGCATGAGATAATGACAAGTCAAGGACAGTGTGTAATCAGAAACTCTACAGCCATTGTTTTAGAAATGCAGCTACTAGGACTTGAGAGATGGTTGTAAAGTAATTATTCATTTGAGCTGCCCTATCTTATGTGTGGGTCATCATAGTCTTCATTCTGTGGTGAGAATTGATCAATAGATACGTTTCGAACACCTGCACAGGGTATGTAGTAATGACGACAAGTTTTGGTTAGGTGATAAACATTAGGTAGTGGTGGGCATGGACATTAGGTAATAGTGGGAAGAACTAGAAGGAGGAGAGTATTTTGCATATATAATAAGAAATGTAATATAAACTGATAAACTTCCTAGTTTCAGTGCTTGGACCATGGTGAAGTCTCTTTGTTACATTACTGTGAAATAAAGATTTCGGTATATAATTTAACACTAGAATCCCTGAAGCCTACGAAAAAAATTGTAATTCTATCCCACCTTAAATTCGTTCGCACCTCTCCATCAGCATCATTTGTTTTGTAAATGTGTTGATCAGCACAAGCAGCAATCAGCCTGCTATCCCATTCCCCCAACCCAGCGCACTTCTAGTCACAGAGAAGATTCTCAGAGCTCATGTCTGTTTATCTGGGTGTGAGATGCTTAGAATTGTAGAGGGTAAATAATATTTTGTCTTTTGGAATACATACATTTTATGTGTGTCTATGTCTACAACAATCTGTGTAAATGTAGGATGAAATGCAAGGAATTGCTGAACACATAACTAAAAAAGAAATGTTTTTCATATTTGAGTAATAATTGACAAAATGTAGACGTGAAGTCCAAAAATCAAACAAAGACTTTCACAAAATGTGCAAATATAACCAATATTTGCACCTTTTACTCAAGAACATAACTGTAGAAAAAGAAATCTGGTTAGGGTAGGATCCTGATACAACTGCTTGGGTGGTGCAGTGGTAAGAACTGCTGACTCGTAATCAAGAGGTTTCCAGCTCGATTCTGAACTTGTCCATTTTGAGTAGTGAGCTGCTCTTATTGTTACTATTATAGAATAAAAACCTACATTTGATTTGAGTCTGTTACAGCTGGTGAAAATTTGTGATACTTGTAAAGGTTAGCTTTTTTTTTTTTATTCAGTTTTATTCTCTCAGACATGTTCCCACTCCCCCCGATCTGACACTGCCAGTTTTCAAATAAAGATGTGCTATAACAGAGGTGAACTCAGAGTTCTACATTGGAGAAAGAGAACAGAAGCCCTCCCCGCAAGAAACGTCCACTCACATATAAGAACAACGCAGCTGCACCAGACGTAAAGGCAAAAGATTGCACCATTTGGATGCAGCAACAGGTCGGGCGTTGTCCTACCAAACATTTATATGTTACTTATATAAAAGTCAGATTGAATGTTATTTACCTGTTTACCTTGATTTATTTACTTATCTTCTGCAGAGCTTCCTGTGTTTGAGGCTTCAGGGATTGTAGTGTTAAATTTCCTCCTGACCATCTTAACTTAATGGTCATTTCTACCACAGAACAAATGCCAGGGGGAATATAAAATCAAGGATAGGCATTTGCTATAAAAAAATGACAGTCACAACTCGTTTCAGAACATTTAGTTCAGTTGTGCAACATAACTTGTGTTTGCACGTTAGCTCATACTTAAAAACAGCTTTCATGTGTAACAGTTGTGAGAGAATAATTTAGAAGTAACAGTAGTTAAGTATTTTAGATTGCAATGTACATTTAAATATAAAGTATTTGTTTTAAAATGTCATTAAAGGGTTAAAAGTTTGATGTAATACATAAAATATACTAAGGGATGATAAAGATATCAGCAGGATTTCCTGTAAACAAAACTGGACAGTTGGACACAGAAATCTCAAGGATGATAGCTAAACCCAGAGAATATGAGAAGAACAAAATAATAATGAAATAGACTTTTATTTTATACAAGTCATTTGGGTTTAGACCACTGCACCAGTCAGATAAAATGCATAAAATTGTTTATAAAATGGACTTCTGTCATTTCATGTTTGATCATTCTGAAACAGAATGTTGTGAAGGATGCTCCCATTTTGTCATTTTCTGAGGAGATAATTAAAGATGCATTGAACAAGTTTTCCTCCTGCCTGATTACTGAGTCAAATGGTTTTATCAGACTTGTCCTAGTATAGGATACATTTCTTTCTTTAATCAATTTGTTTGATTTCTACCACACAAGTTTTCCAATTGTGCAAAGCTGCTCTAAATCATTTGAATGCACTTTTTGACCTTAAAATGAGCTCACTGTGATGCAGACTAGTTTTATGTATCATAAAGGCTTGATTTCTACTACCCCACATGAAGACCACAACACTTGCTGCTATCAGAAGTTACATCATCAAAAGCAAGCATGCTCATGGTGGTCCAGCAATAATCCTGTCAAAAAGAAATCATGTCACTGGTGCCATGATCTGGATTCAATAGATCAGAGGTGACTTATCAAGTCATAGTGCAAGATGGCCAATTACCTAAATACATTAACTGGTATTTGATAATGTGTTTGGTTCCCAGCATCTGACATAATTCTGTCTGCCATTGTGCAGAATATGCTATACAGCAACTATGATGTTTCCTTAGCTGGTGCCTGCTATCTTTTGTTTTTCACTTTATCTCGGTGTTAACTCTGAGAACACTTATTAGTTCTTTTGCCCTGGTTTCTGTCAAATTACAGGTAGAAGATTCTCATATTTACCAGCTCTTACACCATTATTTTCTTTTTCCCAATGGTAAAAAAAAGTTGATGCTCTGGTCAATTCAAGAACTCCATTGCATGCATTTTATAAAGGAGTGACAAATAATTAAGGTAATTTTTAGAATGCCTTCTTTTAAAGATGCATGAAGGTGACACTTTCCAACACTGTGGTTTGTTTGTTTCTCCAAATTTATTACTGCAAATGTAAGGTAATGCTTTTAATCCAAGATAAGATAAAAAGATAAGATAAGGTAAAAGCTAAGCGTCTAGCAAGAAAGTGGTGCTACAAACCTTCAGTGCCTTCTGTGATCCTGGGAAATGTGAAGTCACTACCAAATAAGATCGACGAATTGGCTGCACTGGTGAAAAATGTCAGGATCTACAGAGAATGCAGTTTGCTGTGTTTTAGTGAAACGTGGCTATCAACTAACATCTCAGATGCTAACGTGGAGCTACCCGGGTTTAGCACAGTTAGAGTGGACAGAGACGCAAGTACCTGCGGGAAGCAGAAAGAAGGGGGTCTCGCTCTCTATGTCAATACAAGATGGTACAACTCTGGACATATAAACGTCCATTTGCTGCAAGGACATCAAACTGTTGGCCGTAAGTTTGTGTCCCTATTACTTGCCCAGAGAGTTTGGACACGTGATAGTTGTTATTGTTTACATCCCCCCTCGAGCGAATGTGGAGATAGAAAGTGACGTCATCCATTCCGTAGCTGCTAAATTACAAACTCAGCACCCTGAGGCACTTGTACTAATCGCTGGAGACTTTAACCATGTAACACTGGACAAAACATTACCTGCCTTCTCCCAGTATGTGGACTGTAACACCCAGGGAAATAGGACTATTGACCTACTGTATGCAAACGTTAAAGACGCATACAGCGCCACCCCGCTGCCTGCGGTTGGGAAAGCAGATCATAATCTGGTTCTGCTTCAGCCTCACTACAAACCAAGAGTGAGGCCGTTACCTACAACCACACGCTCATTCAGGAAGTGGTCCCCTGAGGCAGAGCAGGCTCTGAGAGACTGCTTTGGAACTACGGACTGGGATATCCTGCAGGGATCACATAGTGAGAACATTGAGGAAGTTGTTGACTGCACAACTGATTACATCAACTTCTGTATGGACACTGTAGTTCCAGTAAGAACAGTATGCTGCTATGCTAACAACAAGCCATGGATTACAAGTGACATCAAGGGCCTTTTGAACCAGAAGAAAAGGGCTTTTAAAGGTGGTGATCAGCATGAGCTCAAGCGCGTGCAGAAGGAACTCTGAGTCCAGCTCAGGGCGGCAAAGGAGCAGAAGTTGCAGAATAACAGCATGAAGGAAGTGTGGGATGGGATGAAGATCATCACTGGCTGCAGCTCGAAGTGGGGTGCCACCATCGAGAGAGACGTGGAGAGAGCAAACCAAATGAACAACTTCTTTAACAGGTTTGGCGACCCTAACCCACTCTCAACTCAGAGTACTGCCTCCTCCAACCATCCTTCTGCTGATACCAGCATAGAAGAGACATCCCCACCCATGATTACAGCAGCGCAGGTGAGCAAAGGAGACTTTGTGCCAGCAAAGCAGTGGGTCCTGATGGTGTATTGCCCTGACTGCTGAAGGCCTGTGCGCTGGAACTGGGGAGTCCTCTACAGCGCATCTTCAACCTGAGCCTGGAACAGGGGAGAGTCCCGAGGCTTTGGAAAACATCTTGTATCACCCCAGTCCCAAAGGTATCACGTCCTAGTGAGCTGAATGACTTCCGGCCTGTTGCTCTGACGTCACATGTGATGAAGACCATGGAGCGGCTGCTGCTTCACCACCTGAGGCCACAGGTTCGTCATGCCCTCAACCCTCTGCAGTTTGCATACCAGGAGAAGGTGGGAGTGGAGGATGCCATCATCTATATGCTACACTGATCCCTCTCCCAATTGGACAGAGGCAGTGGTGCTGTAAGAATTATGTTTTTGGACTTCTCTAGCACCTTCAACACCATCCAACCTCTGCTCCTTAGGGACAAGCTGACATAGATGGGAGTAGATTCACACCTGGTTGCATGGATCATGGACTATCTTACAGACAGACCTCAGTATGTGCATCTCGGGAACTGCAGGTCTGACATTGTGATCAGCAACACAGGAGCGCTGCAGGGGACTGTACTTTCTCCGGTCCTGTTCAGCCTATATACATCAGACTTCCAATACGATTCAGAGTCCTGCCACGTGCAAAAGTTCACAGACGACACTGCTATTGTGGGCTGCATCAGGAGTGGGCAGGAGGAGGAGTGTAGGAAGCTAATCAAGGACTTTGTTAAATGGTGTGACTCAAACCACTTACACCTGAACACCAGCAAGACCAAGAAACTGGTGGTGGATTTTAGGAGGCCCAGGCCCCTCATGGACCCCGTGATCATCAGAGGAGACTGTGTGCAGAGGGTACAGACCTATAAATACCTGGGAGTGCAGCTGGATGATAAATTGGACTGGACTGCCAATACTGATGCTCTGTGTAAGAAAGGTCAGAGCTGACTATACATCCTTAGAAGGTTGGCGTCCTTCAACATCTACAATAAGATGCTTCAGATGTTCTACCAGATGGTTGTGGTGAGTGCCCTCTTCTACGTGGTGGTGTGCTAGGGAGGCAGCATAAAGAAGAAGGATGCCTCACACCTGGACAAACTTGTGAGGAAGGCAGGCAGGCTCTATTGTAGGAATGAAGCTGGATAGTTTAACATCTGCGGCAGAGCGATGGGTGCTGAGCAGGCTCCTGCCAATCTTGGAGAATCCACTGCATCCACTGAACAGTGTCATATCCAGGCAGAGGAGCAGCTTCAGCGACAGACTACTGTCACTGTCCTGCTCCACTGACAGACTGAGGAGATCGCTCCCCACACTATGCGACTCTTCAATTCCACCCGGGGGAGGGTAAACGCTAACATTATTCAAAGTTATTGTCTTTTTTTACCTGCATTTTTATAACTCTTTAATTTAATATTGTTTTTTGTATCAGTATGCTGTTACTGGATTATGTGAATTTCCCCTTGGGAATAATAAAGTATCTATCTATCTATCTATCTGTCTGTCTGTCTGTCTGTCTGTCTGTCTGTCTGTCTGTCTGTCTTAATCTCATCCATTTGCACCCTGTTCAGCCCTCACTCATGGAAAACTCTTATTACAATGCAGTTCACCTAAAAGGCAGACATTGCTGTGCACCATTAAAACAGTTATTCAATACATCTCTAATAGTGGGGAATGGCTAGATGCTATAAGAAGAAAACTAAAAAAAGTTGGTGATATAAGTGAAGTCAATATGCACCACTTGAGAAAGGGTATTAAAGGTACCTTCCATGTCCTGGGATGGTAAACAGTAGCCTACCTAGCTTTAACAAAGTTGTTTCTTATTGTTACCTTTTTCTCTGTTTCTTGCAATGAAAAGCTGGCATGCCCTTTTGTGCTTAGGACGTTCAATTAAGGGAAAAGGAAAGTAGCAGGGGCTTGAGCCACTGCTGCCTTCCTTTTGTGCTCGCCACCTACATATGATGTTTAAGGAATCCAAAATGAGTTTGGGAATAAGGAATTTAATATGCATTCCAACATATACTCTTAAAAGTAAAAGTGCCAGAGCGGTTCTTCAGAGCGATGCCATAGGACAACCATTTGTAGTTCCCAAAAGAGTCATCCAAATGAAGGTTCCGAAAAGGCACTTTGCTTATTTAGATCCACAACAGGCTCCATACAGTAAATAACCATGAATAGATGATAACAGATTTATGAAATACAAGTTGGTCATGACTTTAAAAAGGACTTTTGCTGCATGCAACAACACAAAGTCCAGGTTTTCTTAACCTGTGTCCTTAATTAAGCATTTCTGGGGTTTTCTCACAAATTATTACGTTTTTCAAAGCACAAAAAACTACTTTATATGTAAAGAACCCATCCCAGAATAAAATGGTGCTTTGTCAAGCAAAGGAACTATGAGGAACCACAAAACACAGTAAAGAACTATAAAGTGTCATTTAAGAACAATCATTTTTAAGAGTGTGTGTTTAGTTTTGGCAGTGGCTTGATCTCCTGTAATTCTGAGAATAGCTTTAGGGACTATGGATTAGTGAAGGAGAGTATATATCAAATAATTAAAAAGATGTTTGTAGCATTCACTGATACAGTGGGTTGGCACTCCCACCACACAACAAACTACCTCAGGATCCCATTTTAGGACCCAAGTGCAGCCGTGCAGCAAATGACACCTCAGCACCACACTAGTTCAAATGGAATAGCAAGAGATTTTTTACAGTGGCTGAAGTGCCAGTCCTGGTACTAGCTCCTGAGATTTCCCTGAAAGTTGGAGGACCTGCTTGCAGGGCTGGATGCAAGTTAACGTCATACCCAGGAAGAAGCAAGTTTGCAGGTTGAGGGCCTTACTCAAGGGCCCAATGGAGAAGAGTCACTTCTGGCATTTATGGAATTCGAACCAGCAACCTTCCAATTACTGGCGCAGTTCCCTTAGCCTCAGAGCCACCACTCTACCTACAAGTATAACAAGTAAAGAACAAAGACAAATCCTAATCATCTTTAATGACAAAATAACTTTAAAGTGTTACTTTAAAGTGTTTTACTTTAATTTATTTTGAACAAAGTCAAGAAGGTTCCTTTGTCCTTCCATAAAAGCTGCAGTAAGATAAACGTTGAAGTAGTTTTCAATTGTGAAACCTGAGATAAAGACCCTCTGTGTCAGTTTTAGCCTTCACATTGACTGGTAAACATACATGAGATATTTTCCTCTTATTATTATTTGTTTGTGACCAAGTATTGTTATATTATCAAAGGGCCAGCTGAACAGCCAAGGTTTTCATTTATGGATGTCTATTTTCTCCAAAATGGGCATCAAATTGATATTATTTTGAGTCCCGTTATGCTGGTTACCTTTTTTCTATGTTTCTTTTTCTCTTAGTTAGTGTTCCTATGTTAAGTGATATAATTTTGGTTTTGAGTATCTGCCAATCTTCTAGTCAAGCTATTCGGAGCAGCACAGGATAAAAATAATTTTGAAGATGCCACTCTAAAAGTCAAGAGAATCTAAGTGACGTCATCTCAATGGTACTTAAAATGAATAAAATTTCAAATACAAAATTGAAATACATAAGTAACATCAATACATTCAACCTGGTGTGCTTCATCAACGGAATAAAATGTTAATGGAAATGGCCTATTGGGAGCATTACTTATCAATAGCCTATAAAAACTGTTGCAGGTTTTAAATCTTTTGTGCAATATCTGTATTATTCAGAAAATTGCTTTATATTTCAATTCACTTGAATGAAAATATCTTTCTAAAAGAATAAAATGGTATAAACTGAAGCCAAAATGCCTACAGCAAAAAATAGCAGAAAAAAACATTCAAATAATGATGTGGTGTGCCATCTGACAGTTGTCATAATATGAACTTCAGCACTCTTTAGATGGCAGGAACAGTACTGAAGTAAATTAAATGGATCAACAGAGTTGCCTTCAATGAAATCAATGACATAAATAATTGCACACTATTTGACATCATGGGGGGTGATCTTGCACTTTCCAATGAAGGATTAGCTTCAAATTTTGAGTTAGTGAAACAAGTGGAAATACTTCCTAAGGTCTCATTGATCTCAGTGAATCTGAGAAATAGGAGTCATTTCTATCTCAGTATGGGATGACAAAGCTATTAAAGTTAGGCATACAAAGGTCTCATTTTGGTGGGGAACTTGTATGTTTTACAATAAATAAATGTGGGCAAATGAAAAGAGACATGTTATTGTTTTTTAAATTAGATTGGATGAATTGTCTCATAATTATTATAATATTAAAGTAAAAGAATGAATTGAACCATTTCAAGACAGTGTTTATTTGGCTCCTGGCAGTTTTCAGATAAATGTGTTTGAAAGGATGATAACAGTAGTGCAAAGCTGGAAGATAACATATACTTTCTGGTTTATTTTTATTTTTACATTTTGTGTTTTTAAAACTTGCTATTTTATATTTTATTATCTCTCTGCTGATATGTCTGCTTTAGCTTACTAGACTGGTTGCAGCTTCAAACTGGTTTGTGTACCAGATGAATAGTAAATGGTTATTTTTATTTTATTCTATTATGATTTAAAAAGGTTGTTACATGCATCTATGAAATGGTAAAACAGAGTTTAAGCATCAGTGAAGTGTTCTATACAAGGATGAGTCTACGTGTATATACAGGATAATAAAGGGCTACCCAATGATGATTATGAATTTTACCGAAAAATGTCGTTTGATTCCTAAAGGTCACCATAATTTGTTATTTTTCCACTTGCTTTGATTCTGGGTAAATCAGTGAATACCAACAATACCATCTAACTCTGAGTTAATAAAATTCTAATTTTGCAATTCTTCCATCTTACCAAAGACCAGCTAGTATGAAAAGAAAAAAAAGCTGTTTTTGGCCACCCATAAGAGTTTGACAGTCAAGCAACAAGAAAACAAATAAAACATTTTTTCATTTAAACTGGATCATCAATGTTATGTTTTTAGTGTTAGGTGTAAAATGCCTAATTTTAATAAAATTTTTAAAAGAAAAGCAGTAACTGTTATCTGAACGTAATACATAAATATTGTATCTGCTGGTGCTCATCGTCATTTGCAAACATTGGGAAATTTGAAATGTTAACAAGGCCGTTGCCAGGATCAGAACAAAATGAGCACTGTCTCAAAGCAAAGCAGCAAACTCTGCATAACCTGGCTGTGTACATACACACAAATTATCAACATGTGTCAAAAGAGGCAGGCAGGCTGAAATATGCTGCACAGACAAATATGATGGGGCAGTTGCCAGTTAGTGGGACTTCTTCAGCTACACAAACAAATGTACAAGGTCTGTATGCTGCACAAACAAACAGATGAATAGAGACCAAGTGGTGAGATGTGTGTTCATGTGCTCCTCTGGAAGACATATACTTAACAGTTAGACAGCCCTCCAGGTGATTGGTTGGTTGAGACAAAACTAAAGGAGCTATAGCAAAACCACTAGCCTTACTCTACAAAACTGGACAGCAGCTTATAAAAAGAGTCTGATTGAATTACACTTCCTATGAAAAAAAATGATTGCTGCAAAAAACAAAACTTAAAATATATACTGTATTGCTTCCAGTAAATATGTTTAAGAATACAGAATCCATCCACGTTGCCAGTTCCATTCTCAGACTGAAAAAAGTCAGAAGCATAACATTGCAATATGCAAAACACAATCATAACAAAAAAGTGAAAATGAGCAAAATCCAAAAACAAAACATTGCAGAATCAGTGTAAAAATGCATCCAGCATCTCCCAAATCCTCATGGGCAAAATGGGTTTTTCTTTATTTTGTGTTCGTAAGAATGATTTATGAACCCTTTGAAATCACTTTGTTTTTTTGTTTGGAGCCTTCTGGATCACAGGTATGAGAAGATTCCCACCTATGATATACCATTTGACTTCTCTTAAAGTTTAGTCATATAAGACATTGAGCATTTTGGGGTTCTTCCCTACTTTTGGACCATATTATAATAACACCCTTATGACAAGGAGTAAACCAATATGTCTATTCAAAAATAATCAGAAATCTCTGAAGTTGTGCATGCCATTTCATCCGACCCCAGGGCTTCACCTCTAATGGGATAAGAGGTGTCAAAATTACTTCTATTCACAAAACATAAAAAAATTGAGGATAAGTAAAATAGGCATGAAGAGTGTAATTTTATGCTATTTTGAGTTTGCTCATCATGACTACGATCTTTATATAAATATATATATATATACATATATATATATATGTATATATACATATATATACAGTGGAACCTTGGTTCACGACCATAATTCGTTCCAAAACTCGTAAACCGATTTGGTTGTGAACCGAAGCAATTTCCCCCATAGAATTGTATGTAAATACAATTAATCTCTTCCAGACAATACAAACTGTATGTAAATATATATATATATATTTTAAGTTTTTAAGCACAAATATAGTTAATTAAACCATAGAATGCACGGCATAATAGTAAACTAAATGTAAAAACATTGAATAACACTGAGAAAACCTTGAACAACAGAGAAAACTAACACTGCAATAGTTCGCACTATAGCACTACCAACCGCTGGCTAAAAACACTTTTTTTAATGAGTTTTAAGCACAGGGAAAAAAATGAACATTTGAAAAAATTCTTAATTTAATAAACCACCAAGAAAAGTAACATTGCAACAATGCACACTACGAACCGACAGAAGTGAAAACAAAATCAAGCCCAGTGCATTCTTTAACTGCCTTCCTACCGTATGCTTCCAGCTCTGTCTCTCGCACTGCCTGTGTGTGTGCGTCTCTCTCTCTCTCTTGCTGCATATGTGTGTGTCTCTGTCTCACGCTGCCTGTGTGTGTGTATCTCTCTCGCGCGCTGCCTGTGTGTGTGTCTCTCTCTCTCTCGCTCTACCTGTGTGTGTGTCTCTCTCTCTCTCTCTCTCGTGCTGCTTGTGTGTAATTGTCTCTGTCTCTCTCGCGCTGCCTGTGTGTCTCTCTCTCACGCTGCCTGTGTGTGTGTGTGTGTCTGTCTCTCGCGCGCCTGTGTGTGTGTGTGTGTGTCTCTCTCTCATGTGTGTCGCGCTCTCTCGCTCTTGCTCGCTGCACAGGAAATGCACAGGGAGAGACTGAACACGTACAAACCGAAAGGGAAACTGGCTTGTTTGTATACCGAGTGTGTGGTCGTGAACCAAGGCAAAAGTCTGGCAAACTTTTTGGTCATAAACCGATTTGTACGTGTACCGAGACGTTCGTGAACTGAGGTTCCACTGTATATATATAATTTATTTGTTACTGGTGGTCCTGGTCTCTAAAAGTCACTCCCAGAATGTTAAAAATGAGAAATTTCAAATATATAAATGTCAGCCATTGTTTTAAATTACTTCAATGTCTGTAATTACAAAAATAATATTTTTGATCCCTTACTAGGGATCTAGCCCACTATGCACCTCTTTCAGAAAGTGTAAAATCACAATTGTTATTACAATCAAGAATATTTAGACGTTAAGCAATTAAATTGAAGAACACAATTTAATATCTATACTAATAAAAGCCAAAGCCCTCACTGACTCACTCACTCACTCACTCACTGACTGACTCACTAACTCACTGACTCATCACTAATTCTCCAACTTCCCGTGGTCATAACTAGAACCTATTTTTTCGTCCATATACTATAATAGACTTCTGCTCGATGCCCGTGGGAGGCGGAGTTACGCCTCCCACGTAATTTAGTGCCTGCCCATATAAGGCTGTCCGTCAGCGGCAATCCAATATAAACACTGCCACTAAATATTCACGGGTGAAGGACTGTGCTTATGCAGAGGAAGATGAGATGGTCAGAGTGGTGTTTGGCACAAAGTCAGCAAAACTGCGAGAGAAACTTTTAAGTGCTGGGTCTTAGCTAACATTAAATACAGCCATGGACATCGCACAAGATGGCACCAGCACAGCTGAAAACCTTTGATGCATGTACACCGCGCGGCTCACGTGAACTGACGCAGTGCACAGACAAAAAGCAACAGTTTCAAAGAGTGCTGAACAAAAACCGAATTACACAATTGAGAAGGCAGCAAAAAAATATAAAGCATGTGATACATACAAGCATATTCATAAGTGCAGCTACTGCGGAAACAAAGCACACGGTGGAAAAAGTCAATGTCCAGCTAAAGGAAGACAGTGTAAAAAAAACCCGTGCATGCAGTGTGTCACGTCTCAGATAAAGAGGAAGACGAGCTGTTTATTGATGCAGTAAGAAACGAATCGATGAATGAAACCTGTTATCTTTACAACGATTGACAAACACGGAATGTAACTTGAACACAACACATCCTACAAATACGAACCTGATTGAAAGAAATAATGATAATCAAATCCTTGATGACAGCAACACTCATAACACTCACAAAACAATTACTGTATATTGACAATCATGTTACGTTATTTTTAAAATGTTCCTTTTTCTTTTTCATAACTCCTTTAACACACCACTTCTCCGCTGCGAATCACGGGTATATATATATATATATATATATTTATAAATATACCCTGATCTGCATACTCTCAAATAGACAAACCACACGCCGTGGCGCAATGGTAGAGGCTTCACCTCTAGCTCCGAGGTTCGATTCCTGAGAGGGGGTGCACTGAGAATGTACGCGCACTTCCCGATTCATTTTACCCTTGCATCCCCTTGGTTTGAGACGTATGAAAAAATATGCAGTTAGCGCAGAAAGACAGATCACCAGTTGAAGCTTTATGAATAATGGATACTTTATTCGCCATCAATGATTGTTTTGGTAAAGCCATACTCAGTGTAATCATTAGATGAACGGTAAAAAAGTAAGAGCGAGGGGAGGGTGACTTATTGAGGCACGCAGGCAAAACCACAATAGCACGCAGGCTCGATGTAGTGCGCGTCAACTCGATCAGAATTGCGCGATCACATTCGAAAAAATATATCTTTTCAACTTCTATTTAGTCGACACAAATATCTTTGGTTGGAATGTAAGGCGAATTTACTCTTTACATTTGTATGGTGAAGAAAAATGTATGCAATGATGCCTACATTTAACTTACATTCCTACCAAAGATATTTCTGTCGACTAAATAAAAATTCCTTCTATTTAAAATTTAAATAGAACTTAAACAGATACGATAGTTCATAATATCCACACAGACTGGCACATAAGAGCGGGAGTCATCCGTTTTAACAAACAGCATATTGCACTGATACATTGTGTGTGTGTATATGTATATATGTAGATATGTATGTATATGTATTGTGGACTGGGACCCGGACACAGGCAGACGGACAACATAATTCCACCACACACTATTTATTTACAATAATTATTTACAATTAAAGTCACGTGCACGAACCCCAGTGCCTCTTGCACCGATTCCCCAAAGTCCAGGCCACAATCTCAGTCACCGTGCCTCTCTCTTGACCGCCTCCCGTCCTCTCGCCAGCTCTGTCCTCTTCCACCCGACATCCACTAATGACTGGAGGGAGGCGGCCCCTTTTATAGGAACCTGGATGGGCTCCAGCTGCTTCCCGGCAGTCTCCCGCGGACACACCCCCGTGTGGCGGAAGTACCGGCTGCGCACCCGGAAGCTGTCCGGGTGTCCCCTGTCGTCTTCCCCCCGGCACTTCCTGGTGTGGCGGAAGTGCCGGGCTCCCGGGATAATCAGGCACTGGGGCGCCGCCTGGCGGTGGCCACGAGTCCCTACAGGGCTGGGCTTTCAAGCCCTCTACCCGAGGCCTCCAGCATAACCAGGACGGACGCCCCCCTCTCAGTCTGGAGGAGGCACAAGCCCTTCTCTGGTCCTCCTGGGCGTCCCGGCCGGGCTCCAGCCCCGACCGGGGACCACACGGGATATACCGGCATCGGGGCGCCGCCTGGCGGTGGCCACGGGTCCCTACATGGCTGGGCTTCCAAGCCCTTTAACCGAGGCCCCCAACATAACCAGGACGGACGCCCCCTCACGGTCTGGAGGAGGCACAAGCCCTCCTCTGGTCCTCCTGGGCATCCCGACCGGGCTCCAGCCCCGGCTGAGGACCACAGTATATATATGTTTATATATGTGTGTGTGTATGTATGTATATATATATATATATATGGATGTATGTGTATATATGTATATATGTGTGTGTATATATATATATATGTGTATATGTGTATATGTATATATGTATGGATATGTACTGTATAAATATATGTTTATATGTGTGTGTATGTATGTTGTGACAGAATTAGGGTTTTCTCGCACCCTTGCACTCTCAGACACCACGTCAGACACCAGGTAAAAGTCCAATAATGATATTTATCTATACTAATAAAAGGCAAAGCCTTCACTCACTCACTCACTCACTCACTCACTCACTCACTCACTCACTCACTCATCACTAATTCTCCAACTTCCTGTGTAGGTAGAAGGCTGAAATTTGGCAGGCTCATTCCTTACAGCTTACTTACAAAAGTTAAGCAGGTTTCATTTCGAAATTCTACACGTAATAGTCACAACGGTCGATAATGGTCGACAATGTCCGCCATGTTGAACTTTCTTATTTATGGCCCCATCTTCACGAAATTTGGTAGGTGGCTTCCCTGCGCTAACCAAAACCGATGTACGTACTTATTTCGGTGGTATTACGCCACTGTTGGCCGCCATATTGAACTTTCCAACATCAGTAATTCTCCAACTTCCCGTGTAGGTAGAAGGCTGAAATTTGGCAGGCTCATTCCTTACAGTTTACTTACAAAAGTTAAGCAGGTTTCATTTTGAAATTCTATGCGTAATGGTCATAACGGTTGACAACGTTCGCCATGTTGAACTTTCTTATTTATTGCCCCATCTTCACGAAATTTGGTAGGTGGCTTCCCTGCGCTAACCAAAACCGATGTACATACTTATTTCAGTGGTATGATGGCTTTGTCGGCCGCCATATTGAAGTTTCCAATGTCACTAATTCTCCAACTTCCCGTGTAGGTAGAAGGCTGAAATTTGGCAGGCTCATTCCTTACAGATTACTTACAAAAGTTAAGCAGGTTACATTTCGAAATTCTACGCATAACGGTCATAACGGTCAACAACGTCCGCCATGTTGAACTTTCTTATTTATGGCTCCATCCTTACGAAATTTGGTAGGCGGCTTCCCTGCGCTAACCGAAACTAATGTACATACTTATTTCGGTGGTATGATGCCGCTGTCATCTGCCATATTGAACTTTTCAATGGTCTTTGTTACTTATGGGCCCATCTTCAAGAAATTTGGTACGCGGGTTCCCAACGCTAACTGAATCCTACTTACGTACATATATGCATCCATAGCCTGCAGCTCGGTCACCATGTGAGGCGGCGTTTGGTACCCCATCCCAACGCCTCCCACGTTGTTGGCTGCCTGCCTATATAAGGCCGTTCGTCACTCCAGTCTCTACATTCCCTTCCTTGCTTCGCCACGGGATTCACGTCTCCCTACTGATAACTACAGCCTTTTATTTAATCCACAGCTTCTCCGGTGTTTTATTGTTCATTTATTACGATTATAGTTATTGTGTGGGTATTTTAGACTTACTTTACATTGTTCATTAACCCATTTCCTTTATCATTCCAACCGTAACCCCATTAACATGTCTATCGAGGTGATCACTATCAATCAAAGAACTGTCACTTACCGAGTGGTTCCCATGCCCAGAGATGGCATCTACCTTTTCCATTCTCTTTGTTACATATTGCACGGCCATATCAGGCTCACTCTTGATATCCGGAGGAACATTGTGTCTTATGTATTGAATGACTGGGACAGGTTCAAGGTGTGGACTGATGACGGTACAGGAGATAATTATACTACACAGGAGCACTACAAGAGTGAAATGCTTAAGCCCTTCACCTATGGTTCTGCATGTGAGTTGATGGCTGCCGCTGAATTGTTCGGTTGTCGCTTTCAAGTGTACCGAAATGGGCAAATATTTTACACCTTTGGACAACTGCCAGTGCCTCTTAAACATCTTAGATTGACAGGTGACGATTTGAGTAGTGGACACTTTGATGTTTATGAATGTTTATACTCTCAAAAGCTGGATGTGAAGTTATTGATGAAACTGGTTGTGTGCTTTCAACGCTTGACAAATACCGAATGTCACTTCAACACAAGTTCTACAAATTCTGTTGTAATTGAAACAAACCATGAAACTCAAACTGATTATGACAGCAGCAATCCAAGCTGTGAGGTTTGAGGCAACATTACTTTTCACATGGCCAACTGTACGTTGCATGCTCAAGAGTAAGAGTCATATTACAACCGGAGGGCCAAACTGACAACGTGGCATCCAAAAAGATCTTTAACAAATAATTATTGGTGTATTTTCCCTCAGTTTAAAAGGTTTAATTTTCTTCTTAATAAAAATTTTAAGGCAGTACTTCGCCGCTGCGAAGCGCAGGTATTTTGCTATTTATAATAATTAAAGTGCACAAAGCACCCTCCACTCCCAAATACTCAATAAACAATAACCAATAAACCAAATCCTCCAATCTCCCAGACGCTTAGCCACCCTGCCTCCCAACTCAGCTCATCTGTCTGGGATCTCCCAGAGTCCTTTATACTCCTTGACCCAGAAGTGTTCCCAATCCCACAGTCCACAAGTCCTTATTCCTTCCGGGCCAGGGTAAACAATGCTTTTTCTCACCCCGGAAGCCCGTCGCTCTTCCTATGACGAACTTCCGGGTCATAGGGCACGAAGAACTCTTCGGTCCTCCCTGCAGCTCCCTCTTGTGGCCCCCATGGCATCCAGCAGGGCGGTGCATAAAAACTCCATTGTCCATGATGCCCGGCTGGTCTTCTGGGGACCTCCATGCTGCAATGAGGGCTCCACCTAGCGGCTTGGGGGTATTGGCCGGGGTACATGGCCGGCCATATCTTACAATGTGTATATATATATATATATATATATATACTGTATATATGTATATATGACAGCAACACTCATCACTCACAAAAGTGACAAAACAATTACATTGACAATCATGTTACATTATTTTCAAAATGTTTCCTTTTCTTTTTCATTACTTCTTTAACACACTACTTCTCCACTGCGAAGCGCGGGTATTTTGCTACTTTGTTTAGCATGTACTTCTACCTTAGAATCAAATCATTATATTTCTTATGAACACCCTGAATTAGGGTAGCTTATACTAATTCAGGCTTTTTTTTCTTATACATTCAGTTTGGAATGTGTCACACATGCTAATACATGATATCATACTTTATTTTATAGAAACACCTGATAATAATGGGTCTCTTGTTTATTACAGTTATATTCAATGTTTGGACCAATCCTCATCCTCTGGCACTTTTTTTCTTTGTTTTGTTTTTATTATTTTGGATGTGTATAAGTATTTTGTATCTTTCCATACCCAACATCGTCAGTTTGGGCCAGAGATAAAGCTGTCATGCCATAGACATTGTTGCCATGCAAATATTTATTTTTTTGCTTGCATGCCTGCACACCTGAGAGATCATGAATGCAATGTTAGAAATTATGCTGATAACCACACCAGTTTTAATATTATTTATTAAAGAAAATTAAACAGGGGGAAAAAATATATATATATATTTTTGTGGGTTTTATTAATTTGTATTATGCATCTGTGATCTTTGATCAAATTAGTAGTGTAGGTAGTAGATTTCTGTCTACCTGACTATCTCTTATAAAAATTAAAAACTAAAGTGAAAGTCTTGCTTCCATGTGCTAATTAACATGCTGTAGTTTGCCACTCTCCATCACCAAGATTAAAGAGTATAATAACCTTACATCTCCCTGTGTCTGTGTGGGTTTCCTTCCGGTTACTCCGGTTTCCCACTACAGTCCAAAGACATGCAGGTTAGGTGCATTGGCGATCCTAAATTGTCCCTAGTGTGTGCTTGGTGTGTGGGTGTGTGTGAATGTGTGCCCTGCGGTGGGCTGGCGCCCTGCTCGGGATTTGTTCCTCGCTTATGCCCTGTGTTGGCTGGGATTGGCTCCAGCAAACCCCCCCGTGACCCTGTGTTAGGATATAGAAGGTTGGAAAATGACTGACTGACTGACAACCTTAACTCAAAAATTCTGTCTTCTATACCTGAAAAGTCTTAGAACATAATTATTGTGCCATTTTTGTACCCTCTTTACAAGTGAGAGCCTTGCTGTTTTTGTTCCAGTGGCCATCTCTTTTTGAGCATTAGTTGTTTAAATTCTTGGACTTGGTTCTTACCCATAAGCTTAAGTAACCAATGTTGTCTTTGAGGCGCTATCTATATTTCTTTGAAAAGTGGTAGTCTGCTCCTTTTTACCCATTCAAATGCCTTCCTGATAATGTTTTTGAATTCTTGCACATTTAAGTAGTAACACAGTCATCTCTGGGTCTCACCTGTTCTTAGTTAATCTACACCAAGAGTAAAATATTCCCTCATCATGTTGTGTATAGAGCTCCGAGTGCATCCATGATGGCGACAGGAAGTGTCGCAATTACAGAAACTTCTTACACATGCTTGTGTTTTTTTTTTCCTTGGAGAATGTTCAGAGTTTTGTAGAAGTTCCTGCTTTCATTATAATGTCATGAAAAAGATTTTTTTGTGACCTACTTGCAAAGGCCATTATAAGCACTCATGTTAAAAAGTTCTTGCAATACCCTGTGAACAGTACTAACTCTGTAAATAGTCAGGTAGATTTGTTGAAATTGAAATAGCTGATGAAAATAAGAGGCTAAAGGATCTCTTTCACACAAACCATTTAAGTGCATCTAAAAAGTTTTTTCTAAAAAGGTAAAATCTACAAATGATATACTTCGATTTTCATTTTGAGTGAAAAGGTTTGTCACAAGGTAAAATTGACATTCTGAAAAATAAATTATAATAATGGACCCCATCTAAATAGACACTTATTTAAAGAAGAAAACCCATTCACCTAGATGAACATTTTAGGCATACATGCATTCTATTCTATGCATCTCTGGCTAGCACTGCTCTCTCATTACCTCTCTTTCCATGATTTATGTTTCACATTACAGAACAAGCCACACAGCTCTCAGAAAAACAGGAAGACAAGATAAGGATTTGTGCACACAGCAATAGAAGCAGCTTTCAGTGAGCTCAGCTGGCCATTACTGTTATACTTTCTTACATGTATAAAAATAGTCTTTACCTTTTCTAAAACCTTCCTACACAATACAACTGAGGATAAGGGAGTGGATGTTAAAAAAAACTTTTCATTCCCTATACGAGGAAAATGCTGGTGTCTTTTAAAAGGAGGAATGTGAATTTCTGGGGGGCAGTATAGTACACACTGGGTGGGAATTCATATTTTTCATGAGTCAGACTATAAGGTACTGGTTGATGACTGGTTTACCCTCCTGCTTACACTATATGCATTTCTTCCAAACTTAACAGTTTGCATTTGCAGAGCATGCTGAAATTGAACACTTGGTAAAGTGTCAGTATTGTCTTTTATTTACTTACTGTAACTGATTAGAATTGGTATTAATGCATACATTTAAATGTACTTTTTTATCCTGTGTAGAATTCTCATAAGTGTTCTGAGGAAAATAAAACATTACAATTCACAACTTTCTCGTCATTCTAGTGTATCTACAGACAAATGTGTATTGTTTCTGCTGCTTACTACACGTTTGCACATCTAATGTCTCACATCATTAGAAATTATCTTAAATAAACTACATGTTTATTTTTTACTAACTACAGGAGGTTATATAGTTATACATTTTTAATGAGAAGGTGTATGAAGAATATGAGGGTTGGCAAGAATCAAAGAACATCTCTGTTACTGTTATTAATGTAATTTTTACCGATATGGTAAAGTTAATAAACATTCGGTATCATAGATTAAAAAAGTGTTTAATGAGTCATTTAAACAGTGATAAGCTGGCGCCATGTCTGTGGTTGTTTTCCAACTTGTGCCTAATGTTGGCAAGATAGGCTCCAGCCACCCACCACCTTCAGCTGGGTAGGCGAGTTGAAAATAGATAGATTAATATCCTGTAGTTGGAAAGTTTTCAGTAATAATTAAATGAGAACATTCAATTACTTGTGGACGGAGGCTCTACAAATTTAAAAGTTAAAAAAAGAAAAGTTTTGTATTTTACCAAATATGTTAAAATTATTCATGCATCTATTTTCTTACCTGTTTGTTGAGGTTAGGGCTGCAGGGAGCTGGCATCTGTCTCTGCAGAGCTGGGCACTAGATGGAGCCCAACCCTGTTGTAAGAACCAGTGCATTTCAGGGCACACGCACAAACGTATATTCATATGTACTCATACTGGGTGAGTATGGAGTTGCTAGCTAGACATATTTTGAGATATGGAAAAAAGGGGCTATGTAGCAAAAAACCCAAGCAAACATTGGGAAAATATGCAAATTTCATACGTGCAATGCCCAGTATGAGATTTGAACCCAAGACACAGAGTCTGCGAGATAGCAGATATACCCAATGTGATATCATGTATTAGAAATGTTAATTGAAAACAAAATACTGTTTCCCGTAACAGAATCTCATTTCTTCACATGACTGACCACACCCTGGTCCAGTGGCTCTACAGACAGAAGGATACGAATGCCTGGCTCACTGGATGGTTTATCAGTTTACAGGCATTTGCTTTTGGTGCTTTTGGTGTTCACCACCATCCAGTGGCCAATGTTCTCTCATGATTGCATGTCAGGGGCTGGGGGAAGTGAGACTTCTGAACTCTTTTGAGACCCTAACAGGACGACACACAGAAGCGAGACTGCCGCATCTGTTGAGGATTGCTTGTCAACCACAGATTCGCAGCACCACTGAAACAACTATAAGCTGACCGCTGCCATGTGCAAAGCGCCGATCGCCAAATGGGTGATGCAGGGAACATTATAACTTTGCCACTGACCTGGCCCCAACCGTGGCTGTTTGCTCTGTCTGTGTATATTAGAATGGTAGATCCTGCTACAATAAATAACATTTACTGTTGAATAAATCTGCTTTTGCTAAAGTGCTGAGATTCAGCCTCTTCTTTGGGGTGCAAGACACCGACTTGCAGGTCAAAACATAAAGTCTTATAAGTACATTGAATACATGGTGCTTTATTTCTCATTTCTTTCATTTTCATTCAGTTATTTAAAAAGTAAATTCATTAATTAAAAATATTAAAAAGCACCTATTTCTGAAGGAAAAAAAATGATTACAACAAAATTTACATATTTACCATAGGTGGTAATTTTGGCATGTCCAGCCTCTCTGTCACACGGAGAGAATAAGGAGGAGCACGTCTTTGGAGTGTAGCATTGTGGAGGAAGGAACGAGAGGGAGAGATTAACCAAACCAGAAAGCAGATAAAGTTTTTACAATACTGTATTACGGCCCCACAAATATAGCCATATATTGTTCCCTGGTCATGTATGTTGTTTTAGGAGGATTTTTTTTTTTATGGCCAGTAATGCAATTACCGTAATCCACATGGCAAAATAACCATTTTAGTATTGCACTCTTGAGTGTCTTTGTGCACATGTCTCAACTTTATTAGCATTATAAGGTCACTTGGCTTTTATCTCCATGTACTGTATGACGTGTTTTGTCAATTTAAGACTAATAGCATTCTCCACAGCTAATCTATTGTGTAATCTAAACATAATGCTATTCCATCACTGGGCATAATCACCGCCTTCCTTGATCAAACAGGACCACACAAACAAAACAACCTAACATGTCTGTGATGAAGGAGGGCATTGGAGTAACTCGGGAAAACCAACCAACTATAGGCTAAATGTTAAAACTGAAAATGAAACTCCCTGGAGCTGTAAGAAAATGACATAACCAATGGTATAACCACTGTACCACTATTGGGCCTTGAGTGCAATGGCAAAAACATAAATATAATATTAAGGGGAAAACACTACGGAGAGCCTATAAAAGTATAAAAAAAATAAAAGCAGATCAGAGTACATTAGATAAACAATAAAAGTTAATAAAAATGCAGTAAGAAACAGTAGGCACGGACAGGCTATACAGTATATAAAATATATTAAACACAGGTTTAGCTGTTATAAAATGGGTTGGAGATTCTATGTAAGACTGATACAGCTAATACAGCTCAACCCACATTTAGGAATCTGAGAATGTAGGAGCTGCAGGTGTACTAAGTGTGGCTTGATTACTGAATAAAAATTAAAAATCCACAAATTCAACTATCTGGTACAGCATGTCAGTTCTAGCGGTTAATAGTGACCTTTGCTTTGTAGATGGTTTACTCTGTGTAAGGAACTTAAAACTCATCCAAGTTGATTTCCTATTTTGCATCAAGCTTTTTGGTTCCCTGGACCATGTAATGAAAACATAAACAAAACATGTTGGTACTATTTTAGAACTGCTAACTGCTGGGTTTTAACACTAGAATTACCAGAGCCTACGAAAAAACTTGTAATTCCGTCCCACCTTAAATTGCTTCTTAAATCCCTTCACACCTCTCCGCCAGCGTCCTTTGTCCTCTAAATGTGCTGTGATCAAGAGAAGCTAGAAGCAGCCGGCTATTCCATCCCCCCACCAATTTAGAACGTGCACGAACTTCTCTCAGCTCATGCCTTGATTGAGTATCTGGGAGTGAAGTGGAGTTTTAGAGTGGAAATAATAGATCGTTATTTGGAACACACGCATTTCATGTCTGTTCCGTTTCTACAGTAATCTGTGTACACACATTGGCAAAACAGAAACGTTTTTTATATTCTAGTAGTAGATGACAAAACGTTGGCATAAACTATATAATGTATGAAGCCTGAAGTCCAAATATCAAAGAAACATTTTCACAAGAGGTACAAATATAACACAATAATTGCGCTTTTATTCAAAAATATAACTGCAGAAACAAAAAGCCGCCTTAACATGAGACATTTACATCTGACACCCATTTATTGTAACTACCTCCATGGTGCAATCGAATCAGTTCCCGCCTGGGAATCAAAAGGTTGCGAGTTTGACACGGCTGTTTTCACATAAAGACGCGCTATAGCTCTACAGTGTACCACGATGCATACTAACGCCCCCCAAAAGGGTTCTGACCCACAAACGCTGGCGAAGCTACCTTCTTTGTATCTCACCGTCACTTGAATTTCTTTTTATTCAGTTTTATTGAGTGTTCTTGCCAGTCCCCGCATGTTGCTGTATGCTGTTTCTTTTGTACTCCAGGACATGCAGAGGAGAGAATGGTAAAGAGCAGTAACTTCGGCGCTATATGCAATAATCAGACACTCCCCATCTGCCCGTGTCGCTCAAACACAGGAACATATGTTGGTGTAAAAGTATAACAAAAGTGCACTTTTATTCAAGTGCACTTTTTCCATCGCCTTTTCCTGTAAGAAGCAATGTACACACTTCTCTCTATGCTGTGGTTTCTATTACACACCTGAAATAAAGAGACAATATATGTGAAAATATCATCGCACTAATCCAATATTATTTGAAAACGAACAGCGTCAGATCGGGTGTGAATTTATGCAGGAACTGGAAATTCTCTGATGTGGGACCTTCCCCCAGGGAAGAAAGTACAGTGTCAGGTGCTCATTCAGTGTAATAGGAACCATAGCACAGAGAGGTGTGTACACTGCAACAAGTACACGTGTCGTAAATGTAAGAAGGACGGTCCTTGGGTATGTGGGAACTGTTAATATTTGAATGTGATGATTTTATATAGCACGGAATGGAAATCAGCACTTCTTAGCATTGCACCATGCAAGCTGTCGTATCAATCGCCTACTGTAACTTGCTTTCTTTTTTCTTCGGTTATACAGGTAGTCTTGAATAAAAGTGTGTTTGTTTTGTTTGCGAAATGAAGTGTCTGCGTGCACTTTTCGTGGCATTACACGTGTATTTTTTGAGCATGCCCGTTTGATGTAAAAGTATAACAAAACAACAGGCAGATGGGGAGTGTCAAAGTAATCAAGTGATGGTGAGATACGAAGAAGGCAGCTTCGCCAGCGTTTGTGTGTCAGAACCCTTTGGGTGGGGGGTCGTTAGTATGCATCGTGGTACACTGCAGAGCTATAGCGCGTCTTTATGTGAAAACAGCCGTGTCAGATGGGGTTGTATGGATTGATTCTGAACGCGACTGAGAGAATAAAAAGTGAATTAAAAAAAAAGCTAACCTTTACAAGGATCATAAATTGCACCGGCTGTTACAGGCTGAAATCAAATGTATGCTTTTATTCTAAAATAGTAAGAGTAAAAGCAGTTTACTTCTCAAAACGGAGTGGTCCAGGATCGAACTCGCGACCTTTTTATTCCCAGGTGGGAACTGATCCTATTGCACCACAGAGGTAGTTACAATAAATGGGTGTCAGGTGTCAATGTCGCATGTTAAGGCGGCTTTTTGTTTCTGCAGTTATATTTTTGAATAAAAGCGCAATTATTGTGTTATATTTGTACCTCTTGTGAAAATGTTTCTTTGATATTTGGACTTCAGGCTTCATACATTATATAGTTTATGTCTACATTTTGTCATCTACTACTAGAATATAAAAAACGTTTCTGTTTTAACAATGTGTGTACACAGATTACTGTAGAAACGGAACAGACATGAAATGCGTGTGTTCCAAATAACGATCTATTATTTCCACTCTAAAACTCCACTTCACTCATAGATACTCAATCAAGGCAGAGGCTTGGAGAAGTTCGTGCACGTTCTAAATTGGTGGGGGGATGGAATAGCCGGCTGCGCCTAGCATCTCTTTATCAGCACATTTAGAGGACAAAGGTCAGTGGCGGAGAGGTGTGAAGGGGTTTAAGAAGCAATTTAAGGTGGGACGGAATTACGAGTTTTTTCGTAGGCTCTGGTAATTCTAGTGTTAATTTTGGGCCTGTTCATTGTTTGCATTGGGCTTTACATATTCTACCTGTGTAAGTGCAAGTATTTTTTATTTTTATTTTAATTTCTTTATACTTTCACTTTGTAAGTTGCTTTGCATTTTTCGTTTAATGTGCTGGAACCATGGTTAGAGTCAGCTCCTGCTCTGTGTCCAATGCTGCCAAGATGGGGGCTAGCATTCTGAACTGGCTTAGATTGGGTTAATGACAGATGGAGAGACTCTGTTAATAACTCTTGTCTGGTAATCATAGGTTGATGTTTGGACTTAGTAGAATGAATTCAAGTTATTTCAGATGTGTAAATAATAAGATTTATATTAAAAAATCTGTAGATATAATGCTAAGGGTTGTCTATCTCTCTGTCATGCAAATATTCATGAACCACTGGTCCTTGAACTTATGATCTTGGTCTTAATCAAGAGCTTATGATGCAATACACATAACATGACCCAGGAATCAGGTCCTTCTAACAGCAAGCAGTAGCATAGCAAAGTGGAAAGAAATAGCAATGTAGGCACATGGCATTGCTGACAAGAAAAGAACCTTGGGGACCTTTGCTGACAGTGAACACTTATTGTATGGGCCGGCTGATTGTTTTCAGTGCAAACACAAGTCATTCACTCCAAGAGCCACACAAAGACATTCACAACCAAAACATTGGAGGTGTGGGCTTGCTTTGCAATGTTATTGGGTTTCAAGTCCTTCTTACGGAGAAGACAGACAGGAGAACTGCAGCAGCATCTGATGACAGTGAAGCACATTGCGCAGTCCATCTGACAATTTTCATTGCAAACCCAAGTCATACATTACCTGCGCAGACAATGTCATAGTCAATGTTAGGGTACAACAAATGTGACAGCCCCCTTTGAAGAGTAACCTGAGTGCTGTGTTTCATGAGAAGCGCACAACCCAACTTTGTTCAAGGACTAAAGATCCTGGTGTTTCCTAGGACAGTCTAATGAAAAGAGATCTGTCTTGAGCCTTCTTGCTTTATACCATGTATAGACTTTGGTTCCCTACATTGGTCTGTGCCCCACCTAACGAATTCAACAAGTATTTCAGTGCCTTTGCTGGAAAATAATGAGTTCTGTGGTGCATTTATGCAGTAGAAGAGATTGCTTTAGATTATCAAGCTGACCCAAATGTATAATAAATGTATAGCCTGATGTTCTTATTCCTTACAAAAGGCAGGAGATCAGGTGTGGAGTAGAGAAGAGCTATAGAAGAAGAAATAATTTTTAACAGCCACATCTGTGTCTCCTTTTTGATGGGCAGAATTACACATTACTTAACTCCAAGGCACATGCCTTTGTCAAAATCTAAAATTACAATCGCAATATTTAGAAATTATTTCAATAAGGTGTGTTAAGGCCTTTTACATATTCTCTGCCAAGCTGTGCTTTCCTCCTTTCCTCTTTTTTCCATTGAAGCTGGTACAAATACAATTTTATGGCTCTAATTACAGATGTCTGAGCTCAAGGTTGAAACCAAAAGAGCATTTTTTCAAAAGTCTCTATCACCACTCATTTGTCTGATAGCAATTTTGAACAATAATGAAAGACGTTTACCAAAGTCACACCGTTTCTCATATTTTAAATAATTGTGCATTTTAAGCTAATGAGTATTAATAATGCTGCCAATTGGCTTGCATTGTTCTGCCATCACAGCAAGGGTCCGCTAATACTGGGCATTGTTTTGAAATTGCTCTTTTAATTAAGAGTGCAGTGTGAGCTATTATCAAGAAGTAAACACATATCCAGCTGCTTCAGTGACCTTATTTTCAAGCTGCTAGAAGAGTTCTTTGTCTTGAATTAGACAGGCTGATAAAGTAGGGGTTATTTTAAGAGATAAATAACATTTTCCGATTATCTGTATATCATTTCAAGAGCCAACTTATAGCTATAAGGTATTTCAGGCAACTTCTAAAGGTGACATTCTATAACTTGAGTAAGCCAAACTAAAAGCTGTCAGTACTTTCAAGAAAGCTTTGCAAAATCATCCAATGATGAATATATTTTGCCATCAATATTAAGAGTCCCTTGGCTGTCAGTCAAACATAATTGTAAGACTGCACTCTGAACTCTGACAGAGGAGGTCTTAATACCTTCTGCCAGCATCTTCACAAAGCCTCCAACTCCATATCAAAATATTAATCACAAAACAATATTGAAGTTGCGGTCCAAGCTCTAACCCTCGGGAAGCTTTTTAATTCCAAATTCCCAATGAGAGACTTTGCCTGACGTGTCTTTTCATTAACTCTGGATAAATCCAGCTTAGATGACAGCCACCTTTGGTCTTGGTAATTAAAATACCAAAATATTCAGAGATGTCAGTTGCTGCAAAGCATTAATGCTCTCTTTGACAAAATGTGCCAGCCATTCTGCGTGGCCCAACAGTGTTCTGCTTAAGGAAATGCATATATCTTCATTCTAAACAGTGATAATCAGACCCAGTGAGCCATCCTTTTATATAATTTGCTCATTCTGTTTATCTGCCTAGTGATCAAAAAAAGCTGAAATTTGATAGGTTTATGTGAGATAACCCAAACCAAGGAGACAGTACAAAAACACTGACTTTCTAAAATACCAAGACACCCCAGGACGTAATAAATTTAAAGTTTAATTTTTCCAATATGACATGAAATCTATGGAAACAATTTAATGTTGACGAATGAAACCAAACATCTTCAAAGAGGTTAAAAGTAATACACGAGTATGATAAAATTATATGAAAAGAATGGTAGCTATAGTGCCTGGTATACCTTGTTATAGCCACGGCTCCACTCCTGGCTTAAGTGTGTTTCCCTTTATTTATTCTTTTGATTGTTTTTTAAAAATGTTTTCTAACTATTCTTATTAATAATAATATTTTAGTTTCTCTATATATTTTGTTAATTGATATTTTGTTTAAATTATTTGTCTATTTATATGTTTAATTCATTAATATTATATTATTGCCCTGTTCTTTTCACATTGAGCCCAAGGGGGTGGGACCCCCTACTGTGTTCCTTTGGAACCACCCTGAGGGTTACATAAGTCGACTAAAGCCATAGGCCTAGTAATGTAAGGTTAGTTAATACTTCTGTTCATGAACTCTCCTCTGGGTTTTGATTTAGATTTTTCATAAGTCTTTCTTCTGATTTTTCTGTTTTTTCCCCCAGTTAATTTTGTTAAAGGATAACATTTTAGTATTATGGCCTGGCTTTGTTTGCTTTGAGGTTTATCTTCATGACCTTGCTTTTTTCTTACGTTTTCATTGAAAGATATTTTTGTGGATAAATAAAAAATAAAATATATATTTTGTGAATAAAAAAGGGAATATAAATTCAGCCAATGTTATAGTTCCCAAAACTGCTTTGTAGGCAATCCCTCCAAAGCTGTTACTGTAGTATCTAAGGAGCAACAATGGCTATGCTGAGCATCATAACCAATAATCATTAATTATGGTCATGGTATGTTGAGCCTTCTTATAGCTTGAAGGAATTACACCAGCATGACCGGCGTAAAGGGTGAGAAGGGGTTAGGATTACTGTAAGAGACTATAATTGACAGGAGCCCTCAACAATATTTCAACATAGTTTTATCAGTTTGTATTGGCCACTTATTGAAAGTGTAGAAACTAATGAGTTGTATGTTTTCTTGTTTTTATGGTGAAACATAGCCATCCAGGCAATTTCTGCATTGTATCCCCCCACCTCCCTTTTTTAATCATAATTATTCAGGCCGGTTCTCTCAAACTCATTCCACAGATTGGTGATCTTGCTAGCCAACATCTAATGTGTTTTCATTTTCTTTAAACTGAAATGTTAAAGACGACAAAAAAACTAAAAATGTTAGAAAAACTTGAAAAAGAGAAGAAAGGATGAGAGTTCTTCACACATTTTTTCCTCAAACAAAGGTCAGTTTATTAATATTCACCTATTCTACATGTGTGGTTTAAACAAACTGGTTTGATCATTCAATCTAACACAACAACCAAATTATCAAAAACTTCTATTGAAAAGCCATGTCAAATAAGACATGTAGGCCTATTTTAATTATTAAGTAATTCCAATTTAAAATGTTTAAATACACAAAGTTTACCACACAGACTTTACTTCAACGCTATAAAAGTACACTAGTTAGCATATCTGATTTTTGACTAGCTGATGTGAAAACGAAAAAAGTGCACCAAACACATTGGCAGCTCTACAAATCAAAATAAATCATCAGGTCAGTATAGTTTAAAAATGGTTTTGATGTTGTAGATAAACAGGAGCGAGGCAATGGGAATGAAGATGCATCAGACAAAGCCAAGGAGAGCAAAGAGTCCAATACAAGCATGCTTCACAGAGTGTGGACAGAGGAACAATGGGAAAGTGAAAGATATCCAAGTGAAATTCTGATTTCTACATATGAAATCTATTATATAAGTATATAAGTAAACAAAACTGATTTCGTGTATTTGATGATTTGATTTAATGAGCTTGTTGAGCTCCAGTGCCCAACTTGCTGTTGTTGTTACACCCCATTCTGCTGCTGAGCAGTCACTATGCTCTCAGATACCTCATCATTTACAAATTAACCACTGCTGTGAGCCAAGAAGCACCTAACTAAATCAGTGCTGCCCCGGTGTCATGCACAGATGCAGTTTCAGTAACCCTTTGTATCCCCCTTTCCTCTACCTTACACCTGGCTGAAGGAAGTGAGCAGCATTATGATGAGTTATTTTTAGTTAGTTTAATACAGGGAACTGGAGTTAATGATATGAATTTCACTTTTTGGTTTTAAAAATTGCAACTCAGTTTATTTACAAGATGAACTTTTTTTGTGACAAAATGGTGATAGCTATTGTAGTATATGAAATTATGGTGATGCTATTATATATTACTAGCAAAATACCCACGCTTCGCAGTGGCGAAGTACTGCCTTAAAATTTTTATTAAGAAAAAAATTAAACCTTTTTAAACTGAGGGAAAATATACCAATAATTATTTGTTATGGATCTCATTGTATACCACATTGTGAGTTTGGCCCTCTGATTGTAATATGACCAAGCTGTGCGCTGAGCTTACTCTTGAGCATGCAACGTACAGTTGGCCATGTGAACAGTAATCTTGTTTCAAATCTCACAGCTTGGATTGCTGCTGTCATAATCGGTTTGAGTTTCATGGTTTGTTTCAATTACGACAGTATTTGTAGGACTTGTATTGAAGAGACATTCGGCATCTGTCAAGCATTGTAAGTATACAACCGGTTTCATCGATAACTTCACATCCAGCTTTTGAGAGTTTAAACATTCATAAACCTCAAAGTGTCCACTACTGAAATTGTCACCTGTGAATCTAAGATGTTTAAGAGGCATTGGCGGTTGTCGAAAGGTGTAAAATATTTGGCCATTTTGGTACACTTGAAAGCGACAACCGAACAATTCAGCGGGAGCCATCAACTCATATGCAGATCCATAGGTGAAGGGCTTAAGCATTTCACTCTTCTAGTGCTCCTGTGTAGTATAATTATCTCCTGTACTGTCATCAGTCCACACCTTGAACCTGTCCTAGTCATTCAATACATAAGACACAATGTTTATCCGGATATCAAGAGTGAGCCTGATACGGCCGTGCAATATGTAACAAAGAGAATGGAAAAGTCAGGTGCCATCTCCGGGCATGGAAACCACTCGGTAAGTGACAGTTCTTTGATCGATGGTGATCACCTCGATAGACATGTTAATGGGGGTACGGTTGGAATGATAAAGGAAATGGGTACCTGAACAATGTAAAGTAAGTCTAAAATACCTACACAATAACTATAATCGTAATACATGAACAATAAAACAGCGGAGAAGAAATTAAAAGACTGTAGTTATCAGCAGGGAGATGTGAATCCCGTGGCGTAGCAAGGAACGGAATGTAGAGACTGGAGTGACGGACGGCCTTATATAGGCAGGCAGCCAACAACGTGGGAGGCATTGGGATGGGGGACCCAACACCGCATCACATGGTGACCGAGCTGCAGACTATGGACGTATATATGTAAGTAAGTAGGAATCAGTTAGCGTTGAGAACCCGCGTACCAAATTTCTTGAAGATGGGCCCATAAGTAACAAAGACCGTTGAAAAGTTCAATATGGCGGCCGACAGTGGCATCATACCACCGAAATAAGTACGTACATAGGTTTCGGTTAGCGCAGGGAAGCCGCCTACCAAATTTCGTGAAGATGGGGCCATAAATAAGTTCAACATGGCGGACGTTGTCGACCGTTATGACCGTTACATGTAGAATTTCGAAATTAAACCTGCTCAACTTTGTAAGTAAGCTGTAAGGAATAAGCCTGCCAAATTTCAGCCTTCTACCTACACGGGAAGTTGGAGAATTAGTGAGTGAGTGAGTGAGTGAGTGAGTGAGTGAGTGAGTGAGTGAGTGCGTGAGTGAGTGAGTGAGTGAGTGAGTGAGTGAGTGAGTGAGTGAGTGAGTGAGGGCTTTGCCTTTTATTAGTATAGATATTGCATTTGACTTTATTACAGGATAGCAGAGCGTATATAATTTATCCTGGGAATACTCTAGAAATCAAGAAACTTCTTACAGTTATGCAACCAGAGAGAAATGTGGGAGTGGGGACAGATATGGATGGCAGTTTAGATATGATATTGAGGGAGCAAGTGAAACTAGAAGTAAAGAACAAAGAGAGGAAGAAAATTCAAATTAAGGATGTGGAAAAACAAATCATATATCAAGAGTAATATGGAAGGGGTTTAGAGGACGATTATCATCTGTTATATTATACAGGTTTGTGACCATGAAAAGTAACTGATAATGACAGAACAGGTTTGCTTGGAGGGCCCAATAAGATATGCCTTCATGGGGCCCATAATCTCTAGCAGTGCCTCTGCTTACCTATCCTTCATGGCCTCATTGACCCTAACTGCTTCCTTATTTGAGAGCCACTGGGATACTGGCAGAAAACAGCCTTTTATAATCTAGTTGTTGTTAACGTCTAAGTCTATGTCTGGTATTATTCATAGGATCAGCAATGCTGCTGCTGAAACAAATGCTTTTCAACTGCCTGTCCACTATCATATATAGATGAAGGCTACCTTTCTCAGGTGAGTCTCCTCTGCTGAGCTCATCTTTGTTAGAGAAACCCAACTGGCTTATTTGTTATCCTCTAAATTCCACTTTCTACTATGATTACATTACTATTTCCTTCTGAGGGCACCTCCTGCAATAACAGAGCACAAATTGGCAGTCTTGTCTTTCCACACCAAGGCTAAGACAAGCTTTTGTAGTTTCCAGCTTTTCATTGTATGGCCTCTCTTTAGACAATACCCATTCGAAACTTCTTTATTGCCCTTTGTACCCTTAACAAACACTTGTCAAGTAAGCCATGTATCACAGAAGAATAAAACATCATATCCAAGCAGTATTAGTATTAATATTTTAATTGTAACAATTACCACCAGTGAAAAGAGACAATGTATGTTTTGACTTTTAGTATAGTATATTCCACAAGTTATTGAGTTTCAGAAGCAAATATCTTCTCTGTCCATAGGCCAAGAAAGTTTATCATAGGATAAAAGAAAAGAATGCAAGAATTCTCAGCAGCCCAGTCATTAATAACTGTGTTTTGGATGACTGCATTGGTGTCTTGGCACAGTTTTACAACTCACACCAAGTTAATTAGTCGGGACGATCCTTGACTTATGTTTAATGTTGCAAAGCGACCCTGGAGGCCTAATTATACAGCCTTGCCTTCTCCCCTCCCTCTGCCAAGCAGCAGGGTAACAAACAATGGCTTCTCAATGACTGATTGTCTCAGAGGTAGCATAAATACAGATGTTAAATCACAATGGGGCAGTAAACAGCAACAAGACAATCAAAGACAACAATAAACAGAGTCAGGTTGCAAGGAGATTTGCTGCAATAACAGTATTTAGATGCCACATCAATAATTGCCATGGCCTGTTAGTCGATAACTGTCCTCTTCACATTTTTTGTTTATATCTCTTTCTGTAGATGTGAATACTTTTAGAATTGCATAACAGTATAAAGGGGAGCTATTGATTTTATTTTAATACCTAGATACCTTTCATAAACACAAAGAAGGTCTGGTAACTTTTCGTTAAGTTTGGAGTATTCTTAAAGAGTATTTTCCCATAATGCAACAATACAATATGTATTTATTTAAAGAATTGCAGTGCCCTAAAATATGTAACACAACATTCTTAATGCCTTTTCTGCCTCACTCCATGCTGTCCGTGCAATGCGGCCGCAGAGAGCTTAAACAACTTGGCACATCCACATAAAAACGACAAGAGGTGAGCTTTCTTGAAGGCTTTTACTAGATGTACCTCATTGTAAACTGAAATATATACAAAAGAAACATACAGGTATACTGTATACAGGTGTACAATCAACGACAATAAGGAATGATTTACAAAGTAGTACATAGCAGACAGTATACATTAAACAATAAAGCTTTAAAAGACACTTACAAGGTGAGTGAGTGGTTGGATCAAGACAAAGAGAAGCACGTAGACAGAGGTTCAGATTGCTGTATACCACAACTAACCAGACCCAGGGGTTTATATACCTTAAAGATATGCTTCGGACGTGACCGAAACAAGAGATAAAGAGGTGTCTACGTGAGACAAATGGGGTGTATTGTATTCAAATGTTTATTATGGGACCTACGTGCTTTATGTGAGCTTCATAGATTTTTATAGCACCACTGTGGGTGTGGGACGTGACTGACTGGTGTGTTAATAAATGACAAGATGAAGGGGGAGCACAGTTCAACAAATAATAGCTGACAGCTAACAACATGTGGGGCAGAACAATGCCATTTAGGGTTGGCAGCACTAAGTTCAAGGCAGGAACTAACACTTGATGGGAATGCCAGTCCATCTTCTTTTTTTAATTCTCAAAATGCTCTCTTTTACTAACTCATTCACATTAAATCTGAACTGAGACCTGAAGAGGTTGCTTCTAGAGCTTACATTTGGTCAGATGCAGTACTAGGGACAGCTTATGGCTGCTGGTTTTGATCCCCAAGCAGTTTGACAGTGTGTTATCATTTATCCATGAGAATAATCAGTGATTTAATTGTCCTCAGTATTTAAATTTAGATTTAGATGTCCTTTTTTCTTCTTATTTTGCATTCAGAAAAGTAAAGAAGTGTGAGATTTACATTTAAGAAATATTTATATTTTTGCTGTATCTTTCAATTTTTAACTCTGTTTGCTAATTTTCTTTTTAATTCACTGTCTGAGTAGACACCAGTGCAAACAACACAGAATGCTAATGGGCAACTATTTCACTATTAGTCACTGTATGCTTATTGGTAAGTAACAGCCTAAATGACCAGAACATCAAACAAATATTAAAAAGAAAAAACAATGAGCTCTTATCGGTCTTAAACATGTAATAGTCTCTAAATGTTTCTCTAATTTGGTTTGTTAGTACAGGATTGATACTGTAAGGTTTCAGTCTAGGGTTTACATGCCATTTTTATATATGTTCAGTTTTGATTTTTTTTTTGTTAATGTTAATACTGTTGGACATTTAGTTTCTGTACATCTGTGTATTTTCTTTGTATTCTGTATGTTTTATGGGTGTACTACTCCTCACCATCATAGTGTAAAAAGCTGGCAAAACCCACAGTCCCTTGTGGTTCATTAAAAATGCGCTCATGGTGGTGAGGAGTTTTCTTTAGTGATTACTGTTAGTGTGGTTTTTGTTAATTTTTGGAATTTTTTTTGTTTTACTTCTGTGTTTTTTTTTGTTTTTTGGATTTGTATTGGGACTGTATTTGCTTTAAATTACCTATTCTGATGGCTTTGCCTTTTGTGTTTGTTGTGCTCTTTAGAGCTTCTTCTTAAACAGAACATTTTGTATAATAAATATTTTTATTTATAAAGATACTATGTTGAAACCAAGGTGGACTTTGCAATAAAGACACAACACAGTAGGAGATTAGTTCAAATAATGTGAATAGTGTTTCTTATTACAATCAATAGTGTTCTAACACAAAGTGCAGTGCAGTCTTAATCCATAAATAAATAAATAATCCTTCAATAAAATCAGGGCAGTCGTGGATATTACTACCATCAACAAAATCATGTAGACATTGGGTTTCCTTTTCTTGCTTTATCTACCAGCCAAGCTCTTACTTTCTCCATCCATCTCTCCAGCTCAGCCTTCTGGACGTGCAACAGGGCTGAGATGCTGACAGCCACGGTTCCTCCCTTCTGTACTCGTCCCTACCACTGTCCTTCAGTGTCTGCCAGGGTGCTTGGAGCTGAACCTGTATCATCCTGCCACCTATCTGTTCGTCCAGCAGGACCCCTGGAGGCCTCAATCAAATCAAATTTTATTTGCCACATAGAAATTAGACATACAGTACAATATGCAGTAAATGACTGGGCCTTGAGACAAATATAAAGGGTCAATAACAGTACAAAACTTTTAAATTAAAAGATCATAAACAGAATTCTAAATATGTAGTCAATAAATAAACAAATCGCACCAGCTTCTCCACACTGTTCAGCAGGACTGTCCCACCCCTCTCACTCCCTCAATGGGGCCACTGACCACTTGACTCTTCACCAATGCAATAGCATGCACTCTCAATTTTGTCTTTCTTGACCCTTGGTTTCTTTCATCTCCCTCTAACTCAAACTAGGCTCTTTTTTATACTCTTGTTGGTGTGACATCTTAATTTTATCCCATGAAGAGTCAGTGAGGAAACTGGAACTAATCTCACACTCACATGCAAGCACGATTAGCCCAACCTACCCACTAAAAACCATGGAATTGCATGTCCACACACACACCCATGGAGCCTGAGCTGCTTCATTTTGATTTAAACTCGCACACTACCATGGACCCCTAATATACATCACCATGTGCCCTTTGTGTGACAAGCAGGGTTTTTGACGGTATTTCCCCCAGTAGTACACATTTTAAGCAATTATAGGGACTTTCTGTGCTGAGGAGTTGTTGTGGGGTACAAAATCTGTACATATTGGTTTATATTTCCATTATATTTTGTTCAAGACAAGACAACAGATGAACTACATTCAGGACAAATCAAAGGTTGTCTTCTTCCCAGTTATATCTCATTGATAAAAACAGCTGTTCCAACAAATAAATGAAGACATGTTGGTGGGCCAGGCTATCAATTACTTTATAACCTGAGAAAGGATGGATATCTAATTATTTTAAAGCCTGGGAAAGGAAGACATAGCGACACCTCAAAGAACATCAAAAAAAGTTTTATTGTTTGGGAAAATGGACAGTGAATTCATTCATCATATTAACAGTCAGTCAATCAGAATATCTAACAATCACATCTTGCAAAACCCCCAGTAGAATTTTAGAATAAATATGCCTCGTCTGAAGAGTGATATAGTAAGGAAGGAGATGGGAGAAAGAAGAAGGGATGAAGATGTCTGAGGAAGACAGAGCGACATCAACATGAAGCCGTTTCCATCTGGTCGTCAGAAAAGCATCATGAGCAACTACATGTGCTAAATAACAAGCCGCCTGCGACATTTATCCTCATCATGGTTACTTTTTCGTAAGCTTTATCTAAAGACTATATGTATATATCCAGACTTTTCTATCAGTCCTATTTTCTATTATACTTTGTTCCACTGGTATTATTATTATTATTATTGTGACAATGTGAGAGAAAAAAAAAACCCTCTTCCACTTCCACATCCAGCCCATAACCAACAATTTTTATTAAATCCCTTCTTTAGTCAATATAAATTGGAAGGCTAACTAGATCACTTAGATAGCCAGAGTTTTGCAGCAGCTCGCACGTTTGATCGTGCGTGCGGGAGGACCAGTGTGTTAGAAGAAAAGAGATGTATGTCAATCAATTGGCAAATGCCATAGGGAGGATATATGATAGACTAACATTTAAAAGGAAATTTTTTTGAATGCAATGCAATCTACCTGCACTACCTTTCTGATCTACCAGTCGATCGCGATCAATGTATTGGGCACCCCTGGTCTAGAGTGATTGAAGTAATAAGTTAGATTTCTTTGAGCACCTGGTGCAGCCAGAGGTTTGCCCTTACCTCTGTGCTGTGAGGTTTATTAAGGGCTGCGGGTGAAAGGTCCACCCCATAGTAGGGAACAATACATAAAGTAAGGCTGATAAATGGCCTATAGTCAAGAGTACTGACCTTTGCATGTTTAAATGCATTCTTGTAGACCAAATATTTAGGTCTGAGATATCATTAAACTATCATATGTTGTTCATGCCGATAATAAGTAAGTCTCTTCAAGTGCTGAGAGAGTGACAGGCTGTGTTATTCCTAAGGTACTTGTGTGGCTTAAAGTGCCAGAGGTTAACCAGCTGTGTGTTTGTCATTCATGGGGCACTGTTGTGATTAGGTTCTGTGTGAATGCATATAGCTATGTATGCATGTATTAATCTTAAAGTGCAACAGTAGACCAACCTGGTAACGAACTTGACGAGTACACTTACCCTTGGATTTCACAGCATGTACAAAAGAAAAGGAAACCAACAGCTTGATCAATTAAAGTCACAGTCCAATTATAAGTAGAAGCTGGTAGGGATAAAAACAAGCAGCCAAAAGTGGCAAATAGGATTGAACTTCAGAAGCAATGGTATAGAAGAGCTATAGTAAGAATGCAGCCAAGAACAAAATGACATAATACAGTATGTTGTTATTTACAATGTCTATCCAATTTCATAATCCGCTTAATCCAGTTTTATTATTTATTATAAACAACATTGGATTCAACTCTTGGACAAGGTGTCAGACCATTCCAGGGCACACTTCCACAGACAATTTGGAGCCACTGATAAAATGATTTCTTTAGGATATGCGAGGGAACTGGGGTACCTGTAGAAAACTATACCAACATGATTAGAACAGGTCAACTTCACACATACTTCAGATAGTATAGTATTAAATTCCAAACCTGTCTTCTGGAGCTGTGGTGTACCACTCACCACCAACATTTTCTATGAGATAAACTATTTTTGAAATGGATGGATGGAGGGTGGAGATACAGTATGTATATCTTGGTATTAAAAGAATGGCTGTCCTTATTTCATTCTGTTCTTTTATATACTGTATTTATCTAGCTTCTATCATGACGTGATCCTATTTAGGGATGCACAGCAGTCTTTTCATGAGTGGTACAATTGTTAGTGGTGCTCTAGAAATTTTGATTCCTGGCCACTGTCTACAGTATGCTGAGTCTACACACTTTCCCCATAGCTGTGAAGTTTTTTTCAGCTATCTTAAGCTTTTACAAATTTCTTCATATATCACTCTTAGATTAGCAGATCTGCAGTAAATTGTTTTTTTGTTATTGAGTATCCCCACGATGGAATATATATACCTGATGCTGCTGGTATAGACCAATAATTGAAGGCCTTGTGTGGGATGTAACACAAATGGATGGAAGGATAGTAAACTATACATTTACAGGTAAACATATTTAATTTTTTTTTATAAAATGATGTGCCTGTAAGACCACAAGCCTCTGGGCACAGAACCATAAATGATTTGATAAATGTCCAATATCAAGTCCAGGGATATTAACCTGAGCATCTAGATACGCAAAACGATTTTAGGTTTTCGTTAGTCAAAAGCTCATTTGTTCTTTTCATTGAAACTAGTTGTTAATTATCTTTCTTGATTCCATTGTTCTTCTGTAATTAATTAAAAAAAAAAAACACGTTAGCTACTGTAAGCAATAGAGTTCTCCCTATTTTAATACATTTTATGCTGCTGAATTATGGTTTGTCCATGTGCTTGTTAAAGAGGTTAATCATTATTTATTGTTAAATAGTTTATTTGTTAGCAAGTCAGCTAATGTATAAATTTCAAGCGTAGGTATATATAGCATGTTATCCTAAATAACAACAACTGAAATTTATATTTTATCTCATGCAGCTCTTTTTACAACTTATCATTCTAGAATTACTTTGAAAGGCATTTGGCAGATATTTTTATTCAGCCAAAAAAAATTGTAAATAGCCCTTTGTTTGAAACCCAGGTCACTATTTAGTTACTATTTTATGTAATTGTTACAGATATTTACAGGAAAAATAATACGTTTGCACTGCAGTGCAGATGCAAAGGGAAATAAATTAAGAAAAAGCTAAATTTGTGAATCTTTTTGTTGGCCTGTATCTAGATTCAAACGGAATTCCCTGTCACTTATGAAGCACTGAAGGAAGTTTCAACTCCAGAGCTGTTCATTTTAAATCTGTAAAATGTCAAGAACTTTTTTGTAGGTTAGGTAAAGTAATGCATTGCTGCTTAAGCATTACTTGTAAGAATATGATTTTGTTTTACATATTTTAATTAAAAATGAAAATATTTGTAAAATTTTTACTTAGATAATTGAATTCAGCTGTGCTCTTTTTTTAGGCACTATGTGTCTTTCTTCCATGTTTCCAGATGGTACTGGCTTTGTACTCCTTTTACAAAATAAGATCTTATGCAACTACTGCATAAGGTTTAAGATTATGATGATGTGAGTATCCATCTAGGAAACAAACAAAAAAATTATTAAAACATAGATACACGCTAGTGTTTAGATCTAGACTGTGTATGTCCCCAAAAAGAAGTCTAACTGCATTCTCGTACCATTGCTCGTGTACTAAAATGTCAGCAGGCATTTTTTCGTGGCATTACACGTGTAATTTGTGAGCATGCCCTTGTTGATCAAATAGAGGAAGCTCTGCAGTCTACTTGTGACGCTGTAGGAAAATAAGTAAATAAATCAAGGTAAATAACATTTTATTTGGCTTTTATATAAGTAACATATAAATGCTTCTTATGTAAAGACCGTCACAAAACATAATCACAAACAGGATTTTACGTGATACGTTGGAGAGCTCTGTAAGCCGTGCTTTTTATTTGAAGGACAGGTGTAGAGCAGACTGACTGGCAGGATGACGCCAGACCTTGTCCTGCATCGAAATGGTGGCATCATTCGCCTTTACGCCTGGTGTAGCTGCGTTGTTCTTATATCTGAGTGGACGTTTCTTGCAGGGAGGGCTTCTGTTTTCTTTCTCCGATCTGAGTTCACCTCTGTTATAGCTCGTTTTTACTTGAAAACAGCAGTGTCAGACTGGGGCGAACGCGAACGTGACTGAGAGAATAAAACTGAATTAAAAAAATGCTTACCTTTACAAGTACCATACATTTACAGCGGCTGTTACAGACTCAAATCAAATGTATTTTTTATAGTATAATAGTAACAATAAGAGCAGCTCACTACTCAAAACATTTATTTTGGGACACGTTAAGACTCGAACCCGGGACTATCTGAGTAAGAGTCAGTAGCTCTCACTGCTATACTACCAAAGAAATCACGATAATGAGCCACACTAACCCAATATCTTTTTCTTCGGTTATAGTCTTGAATAGAAGTGCACTTGTTCTGTTATACTTGTACTTTTTGTGAAAGTACTTATTTGATATATTTGAACTTCAGTATTCACACATTATATACTTCATGTCAAAATTTTATCATTAGTTTAAAACATGGAAAAAGTTTGTCTTTTAGGTATGTGTTCAACATTTCTGTCGTCCTACAGTTACATAGACAGTAGATCTTTGTAGACACGGAACACAAATGAAATGCATGTGTTCCAAATAATAAAATTGTTTTAGCCTATACAGCTCTTGGGCTCCCTGATAAACAAGGCTTCAGTTGGGAGAGGTTTTTGTCGTTTCTAAAGCGGTGGTGGGAATGGTATAGCAGGCTGCTTGCTCCTTGGGCTTATTGACACATTTACAAGACAAAAGACGTTGAATGGAGAGGTGCAACCAGATTTAAGGTGGTCCGGATTTACGAGTTGTTTTTGTAAGCTTTGGTAATTTTAGTGTTAAATCTGATGTGTCTAGTTTAGTGACAAAACCAAGCAGAATTTTGTCTCAATGGGGATCCATTTCTGCATTTGTGTACTAGGATTTTAAAATATTTTCAGTAATAGTAAGCCATACTAAGGTTTAGTTTAATTATTAGGGTTGGTCAAACATTTAACAAAATAGAAGACTGAAAAACACATACAGTTGATGCAGATCCCATTTGGTTTTGGTTTTATTGACTTTAAAACACAATTCATTGAAATATATACAGAGTCCTACTCTAGAGAGTTAATATCTTTTTTCATTCTCAAATATCAAATATAATTCTTGGGTACACTTGACTGAAACTGCACATACCAAGAGTGACCTGTCAATAGAGGAACAGGAAAAGTGGACTACTTGTTGCAAGCATAACCATAGTACGAAAGTTAATGTACCTAAATGATCAATTTGTTTATTAAGCAAAAATTCCCCATGGAATAGGAAGATTTTGTTGATGTTTATTTAGTAAGCAGAATTACTTATAATTGCCTCCCCACCATTTCTACGCTTGTACAATCTATTGAAAGTGGCTCTATTACAAAATGTGAAGTCAATGCATCGTCAAGTCCTGAAACAAAAGCTATGAAATGTGACATTGAGGAAACACACTGCAAAAATGTATTCTTCTGTTGTTTAGTTCTGTACTGGATTGGTTCTTTTTTGAAGACAAAAAGGATGGTTCCCCATAGCTACATACTCTAAAGAATTAACTCTTTCAAGGCAGGTGTCGACAAAAGTCAACATTAAGAGTTTGTATTAAGTACTGTATACTGTGAAATAAACTAAGGCCTGCATACTTAAGGCATCCATTCTCCTTACAGCATGGTATTAAATATCAGACATTGCTCTCGCTTGCTAAGCAGGGTAATCTGGCTTTATTTTCCAGCCACCTATGAAAACGATAAAACTGTATATGCTCCAGAGCAGTTTAGAAAAAATATATCAGGAGGACATAAATATATGTCATCCTTAAATTATTCACAAATACTTTATTTAATATTTTATATTTCAAGTCATCCACAAGTTAAAAAGCTACTCAAAAATATTTCAAGTCATATATTTAGAATGTTTAAAAATCTCAGGGTTTCTTCCCAGGGTTATGTACAGTATACCTCCTTAGCCTAGGGAAGAAATAACTGTGGATTTTGTAAGTGATTTATCCTCTCAAAAGATTTTACATCCATTTTCATCATATTTGAAGTGCACACTTCGATTCTCTTAAGAAAGAGGCTTAGGAATTTCTAGATATTTTAATAAGAACAAATTCAGGTTGTGATTCTAAATTCCATCCATCCATTATCCAACCCGCTATATCCTAATTATAGGGTCACGGGGGTCTGCTAGAGCCAATCCCAGCCAACACAGGGTGCAAAGCAGGAAACAAACCCCGGGCAGGGTGCCAGCCCACTGCAGGCAATTTTAACTTGATTCTGGAAATATTTTTGCAACAGAATTTGCTCCAAAGTACATCTCACTTCAGAATACCATTCAGAGAGCAATGAGCAAAATGAAAGCTCTTGAAGGAGTTAGAAAACATTTGACAATAAATCTTGCAAAATCTATTGGAAGTCAGAGTCACCAACAAATTTGTTTTAGATACAAATCATCAGATCCCTCTGAAATACTGAGCTGTGCAGGAATTGTGGCTAACTACTTTGTGGCAAATTAAATTTAATGTCAGTAAATGTAAAGTATTACACATAGAAAGTAAAAATGTTAGGTTTGAATACACAATGGGCAGTCGGAAAATCAAGGGTACACCTTATGAGAAGGATTTAGGAGTCATAGTAGACTGCAAGCTATCAACTTCCCAACAGTGTTCAGAAGCCATTAAGAAGGCAAACAGAATGTTAGGATATATAGCACGATGTGTGGAGTACAAGTCCAAGGAGGTTATGCTCAACCTTTATAATACACTGGTGAGGCCTCATCTTGAGTACTGCGTGCAGTTTTTGTCTCCAGGCTACAAAAGGGACATATCAGCGCTAGAAAAGGTCCAGAGAAGAGCGACTAGGCTGATTCCAGTGCTATATGGGTTGAATTATGAGGAAAGATTAAAAGAGCTGAGCCTTTACAGTTTAAGCAAAAGAAGATTAAGAGGTGTCATAATTGAAGTGTTTAAAATTATGAAGGGAATTAGTACAGTGGATCGAGACATGTATTTTAAAATGAGTTCATCAATAACACAGGGACACAGTAGGAAACTTGTTAAGGGTAAATTTCACACAAACATTAGGAAGTTTTTCTTTACACAAAGAACGATAGACACTTGGAATAAGCTACCAAGTAGTGTGGTTGACAGTAACACGTTAGGGACTTTCAAAACTCAACTTGATGTTTTCTTGGAGGAAACAATTGGATAGGACTGGCGAGCTTTGTTGAGCTGAATGGCCTGTTCTCGTCTAGAGTGTTCTAATGTTCTAATGTACAGGCTTTGTCTTACAAGCTGGTCCACAGATATTTCGTACTCTATATCTCTGTAAAGAGAGTCAGTGTAGTTACATAAAAAGTAGCCTTCTGGCACATTTTACATGACAACCACACAAATTTCTAGTATTTCAACTAAATGTAGTGTTTCCTAATCAATTTTATTTTCTGGTTCCTCCTCCTTCTGCTCCATAACCAGTAGAAGTAGATGGAGAGCACATATTTGAAGTGGATAAGACTCCATCTAGGGATACTTATGCTTCTCATTTATGAAACCACATAATCCCTTAAAAGCAGATCTGTGCATTTCAAGCCCTTGTCCTGGGAATAGAGCTGTTTTGGAAATCTACATTATTTGTACAGTCAGGTGCACGTGTACAATATTTTAGCTTATTTTCTGAAGAATGATTGTTTTTATTGTTAGTTTTGTGACATTATTACAATGCCTTTTTTGTTGGGCATTGCCATTTTCTGCTATGGTTTTCTATAGTTAACACCATATTGTTTGTAGCAACAGCTTCTGTTGCATGTCATGTGATTTTCAAGCTGCCTTTGTAAAACATAGCGGAGCCCATACTGAGTTTATTCTTCTGATTTACATTTTCATATTGTGACATTTCTTTAAACTTTAGCTTGTGTTTAGTCTGCTCTTTTGAATTTATCTTTTACACAAATATACGGTATATTTTAGAACTGCCCCTTACAAGTCATTCTTTTTTCTCCTTTAAAAGTAGTGTTTATCTGTGTCTGTCCGAACCTAACCACAAAACTTACACCTTTCCGTTATAGATAAGCAAAAAGAAATAAGCCACCAACAATGTAATTAAGGGTAGCAGTCCTCTCAATGCTCACAGTAAATAATTTAAAATTAAGAACAACATTAAAAACTGCATAACCCAGATTCACAAGATATACATGAATATTTCATAAGGAAATTTAAATCTTAACTCTACTATGATGTTATGTAATTTGATTGGTGCTTTAGGTAGGAAATTACAATAGAATAAGACTATGAAAGTGCCTGTTTTGTAACATGTTCCATTTATCTGTATTTCATATTTTGTAGATTATTCCATTATTATGCAAAATAAAAGAGAATAACCAATCAATACATCATTGTTCATTAATTAATTGTCATACATTTATTAATCATAGTCCTGCGAAAAACTGAATACATTTTATGAATATAACACACATTCATAAAATATTCTAGGTCAAATTATTTAACTAAATTGGAAATGCTATGTGTAAGTACTTCATAATATATATCTCAGCAGAAATTTCACTCTCAGAGATATTTTCTGGTTTTGTTCAAAGAAAAAATTATCTAAACCAGTGTTTCCTCAGTTATACAATGGAAAAAGAATAAATATTTTATCTGAAAACTACTATATATGTAATGTACTGAAAATGTATATATACTTTGAGATACATTGTTGTATGCAAATGTACCTGTCTAAATTCATACGTTGTGCTGTCCTCTACATGTTAATCTTTCTTTTATCCATTTTTTAAAAATAATTTTATGCCAGCTGAGTTCTGACATTGTAGGAGCTGATATTTTCTAACATCTATGTTAGCAGAAATTTGAATTTTCTGTATGTAGTTTATCTCCATACATCCACTAGCAGAACTAACTTTGTTTTTCCATCATGCAATGAAAATTATAAATCTGCAAACTAAATGGATCACTACCATGAATCCATGGTATCCCACATGGCCACAAGAAAGTTCTACCAATATTGAAGCATAATTTACCAACACTATAAAAAAGTAATTGTTCTCATTAAGACAATGACAGTGAAATTTTAAATTTTGGGTTAACTATTGAAAGTGTATACTAACCTGTCATTGGCTCCTTTGATTTTGAGTGTACAGTAATCCCTCCTTGATCGCAGGGGTTGCGTTCCAGAACCCCCCTCAATAGATGAAAATCCGCAAAGTAGAAACCATATGTTTGTATTTTTATATATTTTAAGCCCTTATAAACTCTCCCACACTGTTAACATTATTAGAGCCCTCTAGACATGAAATAACATCCTTTAGTCAAAAGTTTAAACTGTGCTCCATGACAAGACAGAGATGACAGTTCTTTCTCACAATTAAAAGAATGCAAACATATCTTCTCTTCAAAGGAGCGCCGTCAGGAGCAGAGAATGTCAGAGGGAGAGGGCGAGATAAAAGAAAATAATCAAAAAATCAATACGTGCTTTTAAGTATGCCGAAGCACCGCGATAAAGCTGCATTTTGTAGAGGAGCGTCCGTATCTTCTAGGCAAACAGCCCCTCTGCTCACACCCCCTCCGTCAGGGAATGTCAGGGAGGGTGAGAGAGAGAGAAAAGCAAACAATCAAACACCGCATGGGAAGCATATTGTATATCATTGAGGAGTTTTAGTTAATATGTAATACATGCTCTGATTGGGTAGCTTCTAAGCCATCTGCCAATAGCGTCCCTTGTATAAAATCAACTGGGCAAACAAGCTGAGGAAGCATGTACCATAAATTAAAAGACCCATTGTCCGCAGAAATCTGCGAACCAGCGAAAAATCCGTGATATATATTTAGATATGCTTACATTTAAAATCCGCGATAGAGTGAAGCCGTGAAAGTCGAAGCGCGATATAGCGAGGGATTACTGTATATGGATATCTTGTTTTATTTGAAATGCAAAGCATAGCTGTTTAATTTGCTGAATATGTGTTGCATTCTTTGGCTTCAGTAGCTAACAGTTAGAGACATTATTGATGTTCAGTAGTCTAATACTACTATTATAATACTACTACTATAATAGTATACACTAGTAACAATAGTTCTTCTTCCAGGTGCTGCACCATGCAGCAGCCTTTACAGTAGCGCTTTTTCTCTTTCTGTTTTTAAAATTTCACTGCCGCCTAAAGAGCCCTGTTAATACCCTATTGGAAGAGCTGCTTGTCCATCAATGAAGAGCAAAAGGGCGAATATATGGAGGAAGGATAAAAAGTTACAAGCTTGTCTGGAGATGGAAGAGGCAAAGATCCAGAGAAAGGATTAAAGTGAGTTATGCAGAGCTCAGGTACTGTGATATGTTGGTATTGTGGAGAACTGGCTTACACCTCATATTTCAGATGCTATTTTAATGTTGGATGGGTTTCATCAGATTGAGTGAAAAAAGCAGGAGGACGACTGGAGATTTTTACTACTGTGCTGTGGTGAATAAGTTAGCACAGTATAATTAATACTAAATGTGTGATCCAGGCGTTAAATTGCAGACTGAATTCGTCTACGTCACTGCCTGAGAAAGTGAGATACATCACCCAGGCTTGGCTAACTCAGCAGCAGAAATGATTCACACTGTGCCAATATCTTTTTGATAAATCATTCTTAATGTTAATGACTTCAAAGGAGGAATCAAGGCCTGTTAGGCCTGCTCCTTTTGTGGATATTGCTTTATCCAAATGTTAATGCATATAAATATAAACCTGCGGTACGATCCAAGCTGGTCTGACCTCATCTTGCTGTCACTTACTAGCCTCTATTGACAGTAGCAGCTCCTTGTTATCTAAGCCAGAATTTTGTAAGTGTGTTTGATGGGGTTGTTGTTTGTTTTTATCTTATTTATTTATTTGGAGATTCTGTAAAATTTTAAATTCCCTTTGGGTACAAACAAAGTACCATCTACTGTAATCTAATCTAGTCATCCAGGGAAAACAAAACTGTTCTACTGTACTTGAATTCTTGATACAAAAAATTAAATGGATCATGTTTTCTTTGGACCGTTAGGGTCTATTATGAAAAGTGGTCATTTTTGATACAAAACAATTGTTGCTGGGCACAAGGAGAATGCAGCATTAGACATAGTTACAGTAATTATATAGTGAAATACAGTGAGCCTTTGCTTAAAGTAGCCATGGACAAAAGGGTAATATAAAATAAATGGTTTGCATATGATAAATGGCCAAAAGGAGGAGTGGATGCAACGGTGTATATTGGCCTCATCATCACAAAGAATGGCTCTCATACTAGTAATTCTTTAATGATCAGACCTCATTATGACATTGAAAAGTGTTAATTTGAATAAACAATATATACAAGTAAACTCTCAAAAGAAGTGTTGACAAGTCATTTGTATTTTGGCAATGCAGAAGAGGGCACTAAAGCACTTCTTGTAATTTAGAATGGACACATGTAGATATTCTGTACAGAACAATGTGCCAGTTTTATTTATATTTTAACATAACCGGTTTCACTATCAAGATTGCTGTTAACTGAAAGCTTACTTAAAAATGAAAATGGAAACTTTAAACTGAGAGCTGACCTGTGCAGTTGAAGATAATATTTAGTAAGAATGTGCGTTAATAAATATAAGATGTAAAATTTAATTCTATAAAATATACAGTAACATAATGTGTACATATGTTTTCATAATTTACAGAAAAAATTATTTTTCCTAAAAATGTCTGAATTAATATATATAGTGTGATAATTAGAGAAATTTATCAAATATTGTAGGGAATTCTTGTCAGTGACAGGGTGTGCTATCTATACTAATAAAAGGCAAAGCCCTCACTCACTCACTCACTCACTCAAGGGTTATTCCTTACAGCTTCCTTACAAAAGTTGAGCAGGTTTCATATCGAAATTCTACGCGTAATGGTCATAACTGGAAGCTGTTTTTCTCCATTTACTGTAATGGAGATGAGCTTGAAACCCGTGGGGGCGGAGTTTCGTGTGACATCATCACGCCTTCCACGTAATCACGCAGTACGTAGAAAACCAGGAAGAGGCCCAAAAAGTGCTGAAGAAAACATGCATTATATAATTGAGAAGGCAGCGAAACAATAAGAAGCGAGCGAGTGACATATACAACCATATTCATGAGTTCTGCTACTTCGGAAACAAAGCACGATGTAAACCTAAACTTTAAATTAAGTTCATAGACAGGCTGCCGCTGGCATTTGTAATTTAGTGCCTACCCATATAAGGCCGTCCGTCAGCGGCAATCCAATAGCAAACTGCCACGGGTAAATATTCACGGGTGAAGGACTGTGCTTATGCAGAGGAAGATGAGATGGTCAGGGTGGTGTTTGGCACAAACTCAGCGAAACTGCGAGAGAAAGTTTTAAGTGCCGGACTTCGGTAACATTAGATACAGCCATGGACATAGCACGACATGGCACCAGCACAGCTGGGAAACTTTGATGCATGTACACCGAGCGGCTCACGTGAACTGACGCAGTGCACAGACAAAAGCAACAGTTCCAAAGAGCTGAACAAAAACGATTACACAATTGAAAAGGCAGCAAAAATATGAAGCGTCTGATACATACAAGCATATTCATAAATGCAGCTACTGTGGAAACAAAGCACACGGTGGAAAAAGTCAATGTCCCGCTAAAGGAAGACAATGTAAAAAAAAACCCGTGCATGCAGTGTGTCAGGTCTCAGATAAAGAAGAAGACGAGCTGTTTATTGATGCAGTAAGAAACGAATCGATAAATGAAACCTGTCATCTTTACAACGATTGACAAACACGGAATGTAACTTGAACACAACACATCCTACAAATACGAACCTGATTGAAAGAAATAATGATAATCAAATCCTTGATGACAGCAACACTCAGTAAAACTCACAAAACAATTACTGTATATTGACAGTCATGTTACGTTATTTTTAAAATGTTCCCTTTTCTTTTTCATAGCTTCTTTAACACACTACGTCTCCGCTGCGATACGCGGGTATATATATATGTATATATATATACCCCAATCTACATACTTGAATAATGGATACTTTATTCGCCATCAATGATTGTTTTGGTAAAGCCATACTCAGTGTATTCATTAGATGAACGGTAAAAAAGTAAGAGCGAGGGGAGGATGACTTATTGAGGCATGCAGGCAAAACCACAATAGCACGCGGACTCGATGTACAAAAAAATATATCTTTTCAAGTTCTATTTAGTCCATATGTGTCAAACTCTAGGCCCAGGCACATCCGCCCGGCGTAATTATATCCGGCCCGCGAGATCATTTTATATACTGTATTATTGTTATTAATGGCCCGGGGATATGAAGCGCTGGTAACACAATAAACTACAGATCCCATAATGCAGCGCTTCAGCTGCCTTGCCGAACACTTACGCGTCCCCGCGGTCTCTTCAGTCGTTTCCTCACTTTGCGAAGGAAGCAGCTTTCTCACAGCTTCTGCACTGTTTTATAAACGAACGATATATAAGAAAGTCCTTTTTCCTTGCTTCGCCAACGAAGCAGCCTTTTTATTTAATCCACGGGTTCTCCGCTGTTTCATTGTTCATTTATTATGATTTTTATAGTTATTGTGTAGGTTTTATTTAATCCACGGGTTCTCTTCTGTGTTCACTGCGGTGTCTTCTTTCGTTTACGAGCTTCGCCAAGGAAGCAGCTTTCTCACAGCTTATGCACTGTTTTAAAAACGAACGACATATAAGAAAGTCCTTTTTCCTTGCTGCAACAACGAAGCAACCTTTTTATTTAATTCACGGGTTCTCCGCTGTTTCATTGTTCATTTATTAAATCAATCCCCACCCATCAGAAAGACAGCTAGGCCAACAGCCAGAGTAGAAAAAATGTAAAAGCTTATTCTCAAATGTTATTGATTAGATCCTGCCAGATTTTTAAAAAGTTTTGAACAGATCCTTTAAGTGAGAATTTGATTTTTTTCCAATTTCAAGTAGTATATAACATCAGTTGCCCATTAGTTTAAAAGAGATGGGTTAGGGTTCTTCCAGTTGAACAAGATAAATCTATGTGCCAATAGTGTAGTAAAGGCAATTACAGTTTGTTTGTTCTTCTCCACTTTAAGTCCATCTGGAAGAACACCAAACACAGCTGTTAGTGGATTAGGAGGGATTGTGACACCAAGGCTGTAAAGGCATTTAAAGATTTTGGTCCAGAATAATGTTAATATGGTATATACCCAAAACATATGGCCCAATGAGGCTGGAGCTCAGCTGCAACGCTCGCAGGTTGGATATTGCCCTGGAAACATTTTGGACAATTTTAAACAAGACAGATGTGCTCGATATTAATTTTGAGTTGAATAATTCTATGCTTTGCGCATATGGAGCTTGTGTGGATTCTCTGCATTGCTACCTTCCATTCCTTTTCTGAGATATTGAGTGAGAGATCCTTTTCCCACTGTCCTCTTGGATCTTTGAAAGGGAGGGACTGTAAAATGCACTGAAAAAGTAAAAAAATTGATGTTGTTCATTCAATGTAAATTTTCTCTTTCAAGCCACTTAAGATTAGTCATTTAGTGTTGCAGCTTGAAATATTTGGTTTCAGATCTCAATCAAAGTAAAAAAATTTGTTTGTACCAATTAAGTTATGGTGGAGGGAATAAGAGTAAAAGTCCTATTTCATTTAACTTAATATTTTAGGTTGTTCATGTGCTGTGTTTGATGGGCCGTTTGTATATTCTTTAGGTCAAACTTTCCAGTTTGATGGCTTTGCAACTGCCAAAAAAGAAGAACAACTTAAAAAATAGATTTACTTCAGTCAAAAAAAAACAAGTGAATTGCACCCAATCACAGTGATTTGCCTCAACTTAAAAATTGTGGGAACAATAAGCTAAAAAGAATTATATTGGTTCAGATTGAAAATATTAAGTGTGAATCATCACATTTTTTTTTGTTGTGGTTTTATATATTGCAGATATGCTTTCTGTGTCCACAAGACTGATCAATGTTTCTTCCAGCATTGAGGTAGGTGGGAGGTAAGGAAAATTGGGCAGGTTCTGTTTAACAAAGTTTCTGATTTGAAGGTAGTGAAAGAAATGTGTTGCTGGAAAGTTAAATTTGGAATGTAATTGTTCATAGGATGCAAAGACGTTGTCTATGTACAGATCTCTAAGTGATTTAAGCCCGAATGTTTTCCAAACATTAAAAACTGTGTAAGTTTGAGAGGAAGGAAAACGGTGGTTATCATGCATAGGTGCCACATATTAAAGCTTCTCTATCTTGAAGTACTTCCCACATTTGTTCCATATTCTAAGTGAATGAAGGACAATTGGGTTGTTAGTATATGTTTTAAAATCTTCTTTTAGTTTTTTTACATTTACTTTTTTAATTTTCTGACTTAATTTAGAATTTGCATCTGGTGCAACATCTGGAGGGTATTTAAAAATTCTACATCAAAAATTGTGGAAAAAAAACCAAAAAAAAAACCAATCTTTGTGGTATTCATTAGCTAAGTAGAAAAAAGGATTTTTAGGCAGTCTGGATTTTGGCTTTGTTTTGTTTTTTTTTACCACAAAATTTTTATTGGTATTTTTAATATTTAGGTTTTGTGACTTGACCCATTTAAAGACTTTGCTGTTACATTGCCCCTTTTGCTCTCATCTCCTGGTCCTCTTTGCTAAAAATGCCCTTTGGGCTCTGATATATTTTATCATATGACTATGTGTTTCAATCTTATGCTTCTGGAACTGTCAGCAGTGGTGCTCAAAGGGTCATCAGCTTCATATATTGCAGAATGGCATGTTATAGTGCTGATTTTGTAGAGCCAGTTGTCAAGTGGTTGCTTTTACTCTCTTCTTCTTTCTACTTAAATTTTGTCCCAACAAATAAAATCATTGTCTTCATTTAACTTTTTATATTATGACATACCTGGGGCCTCATGTATAACACTGTGCGTAGAACTCGCACTATAACATGGCGTAAGCACAAAAGCCAAAATGTGCTTACGCACAGAAAAATTCAGATGCAGGAATCTGTGCGTACTTCAACTTTCACGTCCATCCGTTAAATAAATCCCGATCAGCGTGAAAACTAACGCTCGTGCACGCGCATTATGTAACGCCCCAAATCCTCCCATAATTACGCCTATTTGAATATGCAAATCAATATAAATCGCCCTTAAGCGCAGCCTTCTGTGAAAAGACAATGTGAAAAGCACGGGGAAAATATAAGAATTTCAGCGAATACCAAGTGGAGGCAAAGGAAAAACATACTATTTGTTCAAATAAACCGTGGTATAATCAACAAAATGAAGTTGATCGAGTGACATAGCGTGTTGGAGAAACTTGAAAGCTCACATTCACAAAATCGCACAGTGCCGGAAATAAAAAAGAAGTCACATATCAAAGTTGCCGTGAAAAGCCGAGTTGTAAGCCCACTGTCTGAGTGTCATATGAAAGCTTATTAGGGTACAGAGAAAAAAGGCACACGGTGGGGAAAAAGCACGAAATGTCAACTTTAATCTCGAATTTTCCACTTTAATCACGTAGTTTATTTTGTCATTTAGTAGAACATTATAAACTTCATCTTAAAATCGTTTAATTAACCAGTTTCTCAAAATTACATCGTAATTAAAGTAGCATGTTAAATGCTTTGTTTTGTATTTGATCTTCTAATCGTATGTGATCTATGTGTGTGAATCACTACTTGCTTCTTAAACTGGCTCTCTTCCTCCAACTGGACACAGAGTCCATTACATTTGTGATATTACAGCTCTCTGAATAACTAAAATACTGAGATGTATACGTGATATCATTTTCATGATGATAGGAGCTAAAGCACATTATTAACACTAGAATTACCAGAGCCTACGAAAAAACTCGTAATTCCGTCCCACCTTAAACTGCTTCTTAAATCCCTTCACACCTCTCCGCCAACGTCCTTTGTTCTCTAAATGTGCTGATAAAGAGAAGCTGGGAGCAGCCGGCTATTCCATCCCCCACCAATTTAGAACGCGCACGAACTTCTCTCAGCTCATGCCTTGATTGAGTATCTGGGAGTGAAGTGGAGTTTTAGAGTGGAAATAATAGATCGTTGTTTGGAACACACGCATTTCATGTCTGTTCCGTTTCTACAGTAATCTGTGTCAACACATTGTTAAAACAGAAACTTTTTTATATTCTAGTAGTAGATGACAAAATGTAGGCATAAACTATATAATGTATGAAGCCTGAAGTCCAAATAGCAAAGAAACATTTTCACAACAATAACACAATTGCACTTTTATTCAAACATATAACTGCAGAAAGAAAAAGCCGCCTTAACATGCGACATTGACATCAGTTTACTATAATTGACTCTGTGGTTCAATCGATACAGCCCCCGCTTGGGAGTCAAGGGGTCATGGGTTCGATCCTGCGCTCCTCCCTTTTGAGAAGTCAACTGTTCTTAGTCTTACTGTTTTAGTATAAAAACATACATTTGATTTCAGTCTGTAACAGCCGGTGCAATTTATGATCTTTGTAAAGGTTAGCTTTTTTTTTTTTATTCACTTTTCACTCTCTCAGTCGCGTTCAGAATCAATCCATACAACCCCATCTGACACGGCTGTTTCACTAAAGACGCGCTATAGCTCTGCAGTGTACCACGATGCATACTAACGCCTCCCCCCCCCGGTTCTGACACACAAACGCTGAAAATATAATCGCACTAATGCAATATTATTTGAAAACGAACAGCGTCAGATCGGGTGTGAATTTATGCAGGAACTGGAAATTCTCTGATGCGGGACCTTCCCCCAGGGAAGAAAGTACAGTGTCAGGTGCTCATTCAGTGTAATAGAAACCATAGCACAGAGAGGTGTGTACACGGCAACAAGTACACGTGTCGTAAATGTAGGAAGGACGGTCCTTGGGTGTGTGGGAACTGTTAATATTTGAATGTGATGATTTTATATAGCACGGAATGAAAATCTTCACTTCTTAGCATTGCACCATGCAAGATGTTGTATCAATCGCCTACTGTATCTTGCTTTCTTTTTTCTTCGGTTATACAGGTAGTTTTGAATAAAAGTGCACTTGTTTTGTTTGCGAAATGAAGTGTCTGCGTGCACTTTTCGTGGCATTACACGTGTATTTTTTGAGCATGCCCGTATGAGCAGTATAAAAAGTATTGAAAAGTATAACAAAACAACGGGCAGATGGAGAGTGTCTGATGATTGCATATAGCGGCGAACTTACTGCTCTTTACTATTCTCTCCTCTGGAGTACAAAAGAAACAGAATACAGACGCTATAGCTCTGTGCTGTACCACGATGCATACTAACGCCCCACCCGGTTCTGACACACAGACGCTGGCTTGTCTTCTTCGTATCTCACCGTCACTTGATTTTCTTTTTATTCAGTTTTATTGAGTGTTCCTGCCAGTCCCCGCATGTTGCTGTATGCTGGATATGTTCATATGTATTGTCTTTTCTTTCAGGTGTGTAATAGAAACCACAGCATAGAGAGAAGTGTGTACACTGCTTCTTACAGAAAAAGGCGATGGAAAAAGTGCACTTGAATAAAAGTGCACTTTTGTTATACTTTTACACCAATATATGTTCCTGTGTTTGAACGACACGGGCAGATGGGGAGTGTCTGATGATTGCATATAGCGCGGTTGGTCTTTACCATTCTTTCTTCTGCATGTCCTGGGTGCAAAAGAAAAGCATACAGCAACATGCGGGACTGGCAGGAACACTCAATAAAACTGAATAAAAAGAAAAGCAAGTGACGGTGAGATACGAAGAAGGCAGCTTCGCCAGGGTTTGTGTGTCAGAACCGGGGGGGGTGGGGGGAATTGGGGGGTACGTTAGTATGCATCGTGGTACACTGCAGAGCTATAGCGCCTTTAGTGAAAACAGCCGTGTCAGATGGGGTTGTATGGATTGATTCTGAACGCGACTGAGAGAGTGAAAAGTGAATAAAAAAAAAAAGCTAACCTTTACAAAGATCATAAATTGCACCGGCTGTTACAGACTGAAATCAAATGTATGCTTTTATCCTAAAACGGTAAGACTAAGAAGAGTTGACTTCTCAAAAGGGAGGAGCGCAGGATCGAACCCGTGACCCCTTTGATTCCCAAGCGGGGGCTGTATCGATTGAACCACGGAGTCAGTTATAGTAAACTGTGTCAATGTCGCATGTTAAGGCGGCTTTTTCTTTCTGCAGTTATATGTTTGAATAAAAGTGCAATTGTGTTATTCTTGTGAAAATGTTTCTTTGCTATTTGGACTTCAGGCTTCATACATTATATAGTTTATGCCTACATTTTGTCATCTACTACTAGAATATAAAAAAGTTTCTGTTTTAACAATGTGTTGACACAGATTACTGTAGAAACGGAACAGACATGAAATGCGTGTGTTCCAAACAACGATCTATTATTTCACTCTAAAACTCCACTTCACTCCCAGATACTCAATCAAGGCCTGAGCTGAGAGAAGTTCGTGCGCGCTCTAAATTGGTGGGGATGGAATAGCCGGCTTCTCTTTATCAGCACATTTAGAAGACAAAGGGCGCTGGCGGAGAGGTGTGAAGGGATTTAAGAAGCAGTTTAAGGTGGGACGGAATTACGAGTTTTTTCGTAGGCTCTGGTAATTCTAGTGTTAAACATGTGTTTCATGAGCCTCGTGCTCATGACAAGCATTTATCTTTTGTCGAAATTTGTCGCTGCGTTTTTAGCTGTGTTGTTATTTTCTTTCTGTTTTATATTCAATATATATATGGTACGCCCAAGAGTCCTTGCTTTTCTTTCCCAAAGTAACCGATCGCCATACAATCAGCTCTGTAATAGACGTTAAGCCATCTGTAAGCTTAGCGCCGATTCTTCAAAACGTTTAAAGAACATTGAAATACATTGAAATATCTTCGTAGTACATGTTTAATTATTCTATCCTTCACGACACTCCCAGTGAAGAATATAGATTATTTAAATGAAGTTAAAGTTTTATGTGTATAATTTAACAAACATATTTTGCTGCATTTCACCTTAAAAATGATATTGTCATCATATGTAAATACGCGCTTTATAAAGTGGCCCAGGTTGTGAGATATTATAACTGTAGTGCAAGTGTACAGTGGGGTGATTGTACTTATAAGTACAAACCGTTCTACAAGGAGCAATTGATTGAGTGCATTTAAAGTTCTTGGGATTAAACTGTTTCTGAACCGCGAGGTCCGTACAGGAAAGGCTTTAAAACGTTTTGCTGTGGCTGAGACAGCGTGTCCTTAAAGCTGTATACCGATAATTCTCTTTCCGATCAGCTGCTGCTGTGATTCACACTCAGATACAGTGATATAAATACTCCGAGTCGTGCAGTGAGAGTAATATGGAAAAAGATGATCCGCTGTGGCAACTCCTAACGGGAGCAGCTGAAAGAAGAAGAAGTGAGAGTAACAACGCTAAAGCAGTTATGGTATTTGGAATACTATGGCTGTTCCCTGGACCATTATATTGTTACGAGTTAATTACAATCAGATGCATTACACTAATAAACAATATGCGGTTAGTTTCTGTGTATTTATAAAGCCGCGCCATGAAAATAATGAGTAATCACACAAGAACAGTACCATTGCTTTGACGCTGGGTGCCGCCAGTTTGCAAAACCAAGCGGAGAAATTGCGTACGACAAGGCATGAGGTACCGTGGAAAAGTGCGTGGCTTTACGCCAAGTGTAGGTTTTATACATCGCGATTTGAACGTGGAAAAGTTCTTACGCAACATTTCTGTGCGTACGCACCGTTTATACATGAGGCCCATGGTGATTAGTGTTTTTTCTATTTCTCATTAATATTTATTATAGGTATAAATCACAAAAAACTGACTATATGCGTGGCATATTAAATAAAAACAAAAATAAAATCAGACATTACTATATCAGTGTTGCATTATATATTGTAGAATTATATGTCACATGATCAGAGTACAGTGGAATTCTTACTTGCAAGTGCTAATCAGCATGTAACATGTCCCCAGCACCTCAATTCATGACTACAACTACCTTACTTTGTACTTTGAAACATCTGTCTTCCTCTCAGAACATGTTTGGTATTAACAGATGGAGAGGCAGAAAATAGAATAGCCTGTGTAGAGTAAACTAAAAGAGGTACAGTTATTCCATGCCTTGCATCAGCTGTAACATGATATTGTGGCTATGTGTACTAATTCATTGATCCATGTTTATGTAGAGTAAAATTCAGATGATATGGAGAACTCTGTTGTGTACAATATTCTATATGTCTACAATATTCATTCTGGGACCAAAAAAGACCAAACCCTATTCTATCAGTATTTTGGCAAAGACAGAAATTGATGGTGGGGTGGGAGGGATTTGATGAGGTTTTGGGTGTTAATGAAGAGGGTATCATTTTTGGTTAAACATATAGAATCTAGGACTCCATTTTTCTGCACTACAATTATGATTATGACTTCCACTGTCTGTATGCTTTGTAATCTTACAATTGAGGTAAAATAGAAGCATTTAAAACACTGTAGGAACATATTGTTTTAATTAGAACTGCCCCTAATTACAATGATTGCCAGCTTTCTTCTAATACATAATATGATTATATTTTTCAGCAATTACACCATAAACATGCAATGAATTATGATCTTATGAGTAAAAAAGCACAAGCTAGCTACAATTTTTATAGAACACAAAGTCTGTAATATTGAATATTTATTTAAAATTATTTCTACAAAACACCATGTTCTCTAGAAACAAACTCATCATGACAGAACCAAATATTTGAATTTCCAAGAATGATGGCTTTATAGGGAAAAGCGATCAAGTTAAATCCTTCAGTAGGTTTAACACAACTCTATCGATCGTAGAGCAAAATAAAGATTGTTTAAATTTCATGTCCTTTTTATTCACAATGAATGATTAAAAAACTCAACAACACTTTATTATGCATATATATATATAGTTATATTTACCATTGATTAACCTGGTTGTCAGTTGCTCACCAGTCTTTTCAGTAGCGCCACTCTTTCAGTACTCTTTCCATCGGAGTACTAACACTCCTTGTTTTCTGTATCTCCTTACTTTTACCATTTTTAATCATTACCTTGTCATCTTTCTTTTTTTTCATGACATTGTATACAGAACAAAGTTAATAAATTGGCAAAGCTGCTCTCTAATCAACCCTCACATTCAATGTTTATGGTCCAAACCTGATGCTAAACTTTCTTCAACACATAAATGTATGAATTACATTTCACTCTCTTAATTCTTGTCTTCAGTTATAAGTTCCTTAATTCCATGTGTGCCTGGATAACACAAATTTGTTATCTTAACTGCTTGTCTGGACTTGTTTTTTCCCACAGCTCCTCTGTGAAAAGGTGTTTGTATGTGTGAGCGTGTCAGACGCTGGTTAAAGCTGATGTGTGACTGTCTACTAGGAGTTACTGTGATCTAATGGTGTTTTTGTAAGTTTTATTTTTCTTTTAAATTTAGAAGTAAAAATGTATAAAAGCTAAAGATTAATCCTTCATACAAGTTATTTCTATCAACCGCATTAATACCAATAATCTGAAATGCATATGCTAGTATGTTCACTAGCTTTACATAACTACAAGTTTTCATAAAAAATTAATCTCAAAACCCATCTCCATTTTGAGCCTATGTTTCATTGGTAACATCTGGCACATGATTGCCCATCTTGGAGTTGAAGTGTTGCTCCAGCCTTTTGTTGAATGCCACACAATCTAAGCAGTAGGGGTTTAACTATGGCGCAGAAGCTGAACCAAGGCATAGATAGTGCAGAGACCATAGTGCTAGTGCGGTCAATGGATTTTAAAGGAAGGAGTGGACACTATGCTATTGATTCCCTGGTATGTATCAGCCCAACCTTTTCGTGGATAATAGGTTGGCATTGGTTGAGCTATGGTCATGTTTCTTATTTAGCAAGGCAATAAACAATATTAGATTAAGATGTCTACAAGCCTGGATATACCACACAAGTGTAATTTGAATATTACTATCATATATAGATTAAGATCTGACTTACTACACGGAGGCTGCTGTACTCATTCCAAAGAGATAATGTCTTTGGCTTCTTGAGGTGGGAACTTGAAGTTAAGTTCAGTCAGAAACTGAAGTGTATGTTTCATGTGCCATGCCACAGGACAAAATGGCAATGCCACTTTGTCCTCAACGTGGCCAAAATATTTTAAGTTTAACTTGATTATAGATGAACTCAGAGTGCAATTAAGTTTCACTTAAGAATCTTCTTTAAATCATATCACTTTCAAAGCATGTGTTTTATTTGCTTTCACGCCTAAATGTAGGGTAGTCATATGTATAGTAATCCCTCGCTATATCGCGCTTCGACTTTTGCGGCTTCACTCCATCGCGGATTTTAAATGTAAGCATATCTAACTAAATATATATCATGGATTTTTCGCTGGATTTCTGCGGACAATGGGTCTTTTAATTTACGTTACATGCTTCCTCAGTTTGTTTGCCCAGTTGATTTCATACAAGGGATGCTATTGGCGGATGGCTGAGAAGCTACCCAATCAGAGCACGTATTACATATTAAATAAAACTCCTCAATGATATACCATATGCTTCCCGCGCGCTGCTTCACACACTTAAAAGCTCTAACAGCCCGTATAGATTTTTCATTGTTTGCTTTTCTCTGTCTCTCACTCTCTCTGAGAAATACAGGCAGATACTTATCCATCATGCAATACCATCAGGGAGTCCATCATGCAATACCATCAGGGAGGCATATGATTGGCCCCATTATCTGCTCCTGACGGAGGGGGTGTGAGCAGAGGGGCTGTTTGCACAGTGGCTGTTTGCTTAGAAGATACGGACGCGCCTGTAAAACAATGCTGAAAGACTACCTTCACATTGATCCCTTCATTGCGCTGCTTTATCGCGGTGCTTGCATACTTAAAAGCGCAACAGCCCTATTGATTTTTGATTGTTTACTTTACTCTTTCTCTGACATTCTCTGCTCCTGACGGCGCACCTTGAAGAGGAAGATATGTTTGCATTCTTTTAATTGTGAGAAAGAACTGTCATCTCTGTCTAGTCATGGAGCACAGTTTTAACTTTTGACTAAAGGGTGTTACTTTATGTCTAGAGGGCTCTAATAATGTTAAAAAAACTTATTTAGAAGGTCGTAAACAGGTTTTCAATGCTCTAACTGCGAAAATATTAGATTTATAAATAAAAAATCCTACTTCTTGGAAATTCATTTATCTGTCTGGAGCGGATCAACCGCTATAAACGAGGGTTTACTGTATAACTGTGCGGAGAATATTTATAAACAGTGTGGGAGAGTTTCTAAGGGCTTAAAATATATAAAAATAACCATACAAACATATGGTCTCTACTTCGTGGATTTTCACCTATCGCGGGGGGTTCTGGAACGCAACCCCCGTGATCGAGGAGGGATTACTGTATATTGATAAAAGCGTATATTCTAATACTATAATGAGTCATGTATTTTTTGCATATCCTCTTCCAAAAAGAAAAATGTAGCAAACAATAAAATAATTAAAATGTTAAAAGTCAGATATTCATCTTCCTAGATTAGTGCTTATTTCAAACTATGTCTGACAGTCATTGCTGCACAAATCTTCCTGGATGTGTATGTGTTAGTATTATGTTGGTAATGTTTGCTAATAATGGTAATGTTTGCAGACTAAATGAACACATAAAAAACACAAACACATTTTTTTTTCTGATGCATGGTTGACCATTAATTTAATATAATGTTTTTGAGTGATAAAGGTTAAATACCCAAACATTTCACTTCTCTATAGATGTAAAATCCAACGACTTTCTGTCTGTCTGTCCGCTTTTCACGAGAGAACAACTGATGGATTTAGATCTTTTTTTTCTATAATTTGCTTGAACATTCCAGTTGATTTTGCGACTTCTCTCATTGTGCTATGTATCATAATAGTTCACTTGTGGTACGGATTTATTTTTCGAAGCTGAGAGACCTGCATCAGGCTAGGAGGAGGTGGGGAGGGACCTCCTCACTCATGCACCAGCCTCGGCTTAGCTGGTGAACGAGAGAACTACTTAACGGATGTAGGTCAGGTTTTTTTCTATAATTTGCTTGAACATTCTGGTTTATTTTACGACTTCTCTCAATGCGCTAAGGATCATAGTTTTCTTGCAGGAGCAATATATTTGCGCTAATCTGAGACAGAGGTTGCGGGCCGCGGAGCGGAGGGAGCATGACATCAGGAGTAGGGAGCCGGCAAGCCTCCTCACTGTCCTGTTTAACTACCACGTGGGCGGAGCCACGGGGGCCAGCTAGCATATAATAAGAGGGAACCAGAATTTAATATTAGGGAAACATGGGTAATACATAACTAAACCCCCCAAAGTCAGTATATCTCAAGGAGGGAAACCCATACTCTGTATCATTCCCTTGCGCTGGAGAAAGGCAGGAAGTTGAAGATTTCTTTTTTGTGTGACTTCTTGATTGGAACTGAGAGCAGCAGGAAAATAGCTGATGTTGTGTGAACTTAGTCAGCTGCATAGACTATCAAAGAATGAGGAGTCTATTTGGAAATTACACAACTAGGTAGAAGCACAGGATATTGCAGTTGCTGATTGGCTGCGAGTCAGCAGACTGCACAGAGAAAATAAAATTTGAGATGGTCTCTGATTTAAGAGAAAGACTTAGCAAATCAAATGACCAGAAAACTCTATGACCAGGGGGGCTGGTTTACCATGATTAAATTGTTGACAATTTAGCACAATCCTAGATCTGTCATTTCCTCAAAATTCTTGATGGATTTATTGTCATAGCAACAAATCATAAACCTCAAACCTGCTCAGGATCAGGTTTGTTAGATGTAAACAAGAGTAGCTCGCACTCTTAACAAGTTTCCATACATGAAAATCCATTCAGCCATGGCCTCAGCATTCATAGATGAGCAACCGATTGCAATCGGTGTACAGATAATAATAATAAGATTTCAAGTCAGGAGAGATTTATGCAATCATCAAGATCCTTTAGCCTATCTGGATGGTCATCTTTTTGAGAGATATCACCTCAGCCAAGAGGAAAGTTTATACCTCAGAAATTTTTTAGCTCCTTATGTTAGGAGCCAAACTCAGAGAAGTCATGCTGCTGTGACTATGCAGACTGTGTGCATTACTCTGAGGGTTTTTGCAAGTGCCACTTTTCTGCATATGGTAGGTGATGCGGAAAATCTATCAAAGAGCACTGTTTGTCAGGTAATTCGTAAAATCCACTTGGTCCTGTAACACTCCCTCAGAGTTTTTATCGTTTTTTTTCTGGACACCTGTGTGTGCAGACTGTTAAAGAGGCCTTTTATGCCATTGCAGGTAATATATAGGCAAAAGCCTAAGTTTCTTTAAAGGACTTTAAAATAAAACTAATATTCTTATTTCCCAGGATTCACTAATGTGATTGGAGCATTAGACTGTACTCAGATCCAAATCAAGGCCCCATCAGGTACAAATGAAGAGGCTTACGTGAATAGAAAAGGCTTCTACAGTATCAATGTACAGGTAGTGTAGTCTATAGGATTACAGGTAAAAATAGCCAATAGGCCTGTTGACATATTGAATAAATTTGTCTAACATACATGCTATGAATACATTCTCAGATTATCTGTGCTGCATCTTGCATCATTTCAGATGGGGAGGTTAGGGTCAGTTCATGAATTCAGAATTTTTAGGGAGTCACACCTGTATTAGAAACATGAACAAGGTAATACCCATACATATTTAGAAATTGTGGTAAAGCATTTATTTTACTCGACCTTTTTACATTTCACGCAGATCATGTTTGGAGACAGAGGCTACACCTGCAGACACTTTTTAAGGAATCCATTCCCCAACCCCAACTTTGGCCCAAAAACTCATTATAATGCAGCTCTGTCTAGGACAAGGGCACACATTGAAATGACCTTTGGCCCCCTAAAGGAGAGATTTCAATGTCTAAAAAGGCTGAGGGTTGCACCCAACAGAGCGTGTAACATAATTGATGTATGCTGTATCTTAACACAACATAGCCAAAAGAAAGGGCCCCTGAGGTGGTGGTGCAGCCTGATAATGACCTTGAGCTACTGCACCTTGACCAACCCAGTGACAGATCTGCCAGAGACAGAATCGTGGCCCAATATTTTTAATAATGACAACACAACATAACACAAATGTTATGTTTATTACCCAAGACTCTACTTCCTCTCAGCCTGCAAGGTGTGGGGGTGGGGGGGATGAATAACATGTATACAAAATGTAAGAGAGAGAAAGAGAGAGATATTAATTCTTTACCATTTGTTTTGGAAGTGGCTGTATCATATTCCATTTGTTCCCGTTTCATCTTCAGTTCTTGAAATAAATATTCAGTCTGCCTCAGGGGAACTGTTTGATTCTCATGTTGTCACAAATCTCTTCACTATTCTGTTTTGTGGCAGTGTGTCATAGGTTTTAACCAGTAGTTGTCTGCACTGTATTCCATTAATGTTTTCATTAATTTTAACAAGATTGGCAGTCACTGCTGATGAAATGCTTCGCAGTGACATAATGCTAACTATATTTTTTGTAGCAGGAACCGTGTAACGTGAGTGGCATCAGCCACATATATTCCTTTAGAATTCAATACAAATTCAGTACAAATTAATCTACTTTAATGTCATCCAACCAAAGATTTTTTGAAATATATTTACAGTATCCACCAGGTACAGTTCTTTACACCAGAGATTTGTCCTTTCAATATAACACAACTTCTAGAATTCTAATCATTGATCCAGATATTTTCAATTTCAAACACTGTGTGTACTAATTCTAAGTTAAAATTGTTCTTGTAGTGAATTTCTTAACAAATGCCATTGCTGCCACCAACTAAATTTATAAAAGAATGACCAGATTTCATCCACCCCAAGGAGGATCTTCTCCTTCTCTATGAGAAATGTTGTGTTCCAAGATCCACTTCTCATTGCAGAGGTGTACTTTGCCTAGATCCATTCTACTCTAACCTGACACATGACTGTCATTGTGCCGGACCCTCAACCTTCACCTTGTGGATGGTTAGCTTACATGCCCGCTCCATGCAGCTTTTTTATTTCAAAAACAAAATGTAGTAACAAAACAGAATCCAATCAAACAAAAAAAAATATATATATATACAGTATTTATACATTCCAAGGGCAATCTGTGAAACATAACATCCAGAACGCAATACGAGGACCTACATGACAAGAAAGCCCCATCTGAAGTGGTTCTTAATATACAGTACAGTAGAACTACATAGCAAATGAAACAAAAGATAAGGCTCCATGCAGCTTTTTTATGCTTAGCCAAACTGGGCTACATAGGTTGCCTGGTCTCCTGCCGCTGTTTGTCAAATAATTCACAGAGTTGGCTCAAATAGTGTGTACTGATATCCTTTAAGATATATATGGTGATAGCTCTCTTTTTCTTAATAAACTAGTAAGAAAGAGAAGACTCTTTATGCTTGATATATACAGTAAGTTACAACTTATTTAAAATTGTTATAAAATTTACAAAACTGCTTGCTGGTTTTGTCCTGTCATTGAATTGCTCACATAACATGAGTTGTAAATTATGAATTCTCAGTACTGTAAATCTTTCTACTGGCACCATGCACAGAGCTGTTTTCCTGCATTTCACCCAATGTTGCTCCAGTGAGCTCTGGCTTAAGCAGAGCTGAGAATATTAAAGGCATGTTACATCTTTCTGAATTTTGGAGTTTTACAGGTAAGTTAAAACAATTCCTTACTTGCAAGGGTGCTATGCAATTGAATGTTACTTACATTATGCTTTCATTAACATAATAATTAGCAATCATGGCTAACCTTGGCAGTTCATGCTCACTTGTTAAGGCAGCAGATGGATATTACATGAGGATTAAAAATCCTACATGGCTCGATTTTTGATGAGCTCCCAAAATGGATTATGGAAAAATGTTTAGTTCTTGATTGCTTTGTTAGAGCAAGTTTATAATTCTTTAATTGTTTCCTGTCATTTGTAGAAAAAAAAAATAAAACATTGACTTATTTTCAATTATTTTGAGGAATTGTAATTAAAAAGTGTATTTTATTTGTTTGAACACTTTATTTTTGCTTAATGTTTTCGAAGAACCCACTTTCAAGTAACATTTTATGTTAAAGAAGGAAAAGGTAATAAATGTATTGTGAATTATTAAAGGCTCCTTTGTACAGAATTTTGTCATTAAAAGCATGAATGAAACATGTTCCTGCAATGAACAATATCAAAAAAAGAAAGAAATTGGCAACGAGAAGGCCTCAAAGACCACTAAATCATCATCCAGTATATTAAAAGCATTCCATCTGTTAATTCTAAATGCTGAAAATGGTTGCAGGCATATTAAAAGGTTAAATAAGCCAGATGCACTAAATAATTGTAAAGAAAGTCTATAGGCAGCTTGGTCTTCATTCATAATTCTGTGATGAAGTTTTACCTTTTTACTTTTAAAAACGCAGTTGTCTTTATTTCTATTTCATTCAGAGCTGGTGGTGACCTTGAAAAGGCCTATACTAATTTAAATCTGCTCTTGCTTATTATCGTCACAGCTACTTAGGCTGTTTGTATTCTCATGATTGGGTTTGTGGTTAGTTTTCATGTTGTTTTCCTGCCTTTCTTATATTCTGTATCACATCATTGGCAGCAGAATCAACTCCCAGTAGATGACATGGCAAGCTCTTCACCTTTCAGAGTAAATAAGGAGATCGCAGAGCACTCTAAATTATATCACTTAATCTGTATGCTTTCAGCTCCACCTACTGGGTACAAAGAGAGGTGTCCCATATCCCCACCTTGGCCTGATAAAGAACAAGGCTGAATGAAAAACAAATAAAATCATAGGCAAAAGAGCAAAAAGGAAAACAGAATGGAAAATTGTGTCTTTCTGAATTACTCCTAAACCTCCACACACTGTAGATCAGAAGGTATGCAAACACAATTAGACTGCAAAACACTGAATTGAATGGCAACAGAAACCTGCAAAGCAGATAATCAATCAAAAGTCACCAAGGCTGCTCAGTGCTGCACACAATTCAACAGATCAATTTCATGTTTGCTTATGCCATATATCAGCACACAAAAATGGCAGATCTTATGCTAATGTATGATTGATTTTATTATTTATTTATTCTAATAACTCTCTCTTAATTTGGTTGTCTACATTGATAAATTGAAAGAATAAAACTGAAAGGCAAACGCAAACAACTATTCAGATCTTTTCTCTGGATTGTAGCCCATATGTTATGTTAAGAATCATTGTTCTCTTTTGTGACCTTTGCTTTCCATTTACACTGTAAAAGAAAACTGCCAGCATGTCTTAATTGCTAAGCAGAGTGATAGAGTCAATGAGAACGGAAACGGTATACTTTGTTGCAAGTACACCTCTTGCTTCTGCAAGGATGCCCTTTTTCTGTGAGAGAGCTTGGATTTGAGTGCAGTTCCTGTCTTGTCTGGACCCTGGTTCTGTTTCGAGGGCAGTGTTTTTCACACGAGTGCCCCCTCTCTAACATAAGATCATCTTTTCTTATTTTGAAGACTGCCCCCTTTGTACAGCACATACCTTTTTCTAATAATGTGTGCTTTGTTTGTATAACACATTTTCCTTTTCATATATCATCTCAAACCTTGGGCTTAAATTTGCAGTCTTGTTAAGAGCCTTGCTGTGTAAAGTACTGCATAAAAATATAGATTGATTAATACTGTAATGTCCCTTGACAGGTGGAATAAATAAAACTGCACTAACTAGTGGCTGCAGCAATCAAAGGGGTTCATTGCTCTTTTCTTTTAACTGACTATTCAAAAAAGCAGTGAAAATCCTCCCATTGTTTCGGCCATGGAGACACCACCATTTTACGTTATTATTCTTTCTTGGGCACACTCCTCTTTCAACCATCCTGTTTTAAAAGCACAACAGTCCACTGGACCTTCATGTATTATAACCCTCCAGCCTCTAAGTCCTGCATTGCAGATAAGAGAAATTGTACCATCCAATACAACCACATGCAGACATGCAGCCAAGCTTGTGGCCTGTTTCCCTTTTGGTGTGGCTATCTTCCTCACCAATTCCCCCCAACAGCATCCCAGTAGCTGCTTTAATTGAGAGGGGTAGATGGAGCTACTCTGTGTCTGCCCCACTCCATGGCACTATAAACAGCCGCATTTGCAGTAGCTTTTGGGATTCCCTGCCTTGTAGTGTTTTGCCAGATTACAATATTAAAAAGGCTTATAACTTACATACATTTCTATAGTGTAGTCAATGATTTCTATAAAATATAATGCAATCTCTAAAACTATTTTTTTGATATTAAAAACTGTGCATGGCTCATGGAAATGTTAAAGTGATCATTAATAAATGAAATGTTTAACTATGAGGTTTACATCCATATAGGTCTGAATTTGTTTATCTTTTTTTATCTTTACTGTCACAATTTGGGGTGTTAGCTTTTCATGGGTATCACCATTTAAAATCTGTGTAAGTCCTGTCATTATGATTTTAGGTGGCGCTAGGCCTGTGATGTATGTACAGTACCATGTGACTTATGACATGACATGTTATTAAAAATGCCCAGTTAGTAAGTAGATAGATAGATAGATGTTAGGGCCTCTTGTAACCTAAAAAGGGCACATTTGTAATTTTAGTAGGGAACTTTTGTAACCTTAGGGAACTTTTGTAACTCGGCATAGGGAAAATTTGAAACTTTCAGGGAACTTTTGTAACATGAGTCAGGCACTTTTGGTAACATGCCAAAAAAAGGGCATTTTGTATCCTGAAATGGTGACATTTAATCAAATATTCAGATGTACAGGTTTGTTGTCAGCCCCCCTCCTAACACTCCTATACTTTTTTTTTAAGCCCATTGTCCCCACAGTAGGCTGCAGCTCCCAATGTCATCATATTGGACAAAGATGGCTCATATAATCAATGGACTGGTGCCATTAATAAACCTTAAGGATGAATTCACCCAGTATAGCATTAGATTAAAGTGCTCTGATAACTGGCCATATGTATTTTGATTTATTTTTTTCATTCTGCTCTTACTATTTGATGTATTCTGTATGCCTGTACAGTACTCTATATGATGTTTGTTAATTTAAAGTTTGAATTTTTTTTCTCACATTAGTCATTTACATCTCTTGTGTAGTTGTACTCAGTCCTGTATTGTTGCTGCATGTTTATTCAGAAGTAGATCATAATTTTTAATATTTTTTGTTGTATTATAAGGCATAGTGACAGTAGATTAAATAACAGAACTGCACAGGGTTTCCCAGTTGACATTGAACTGCAAGAAGCAAGCCCCCTGTGAGAGTGGAAGCAGGCATGATGAAGGTCTCACTACCAACTGAGCCCTTTTACATGTTACTGTACTTAATAGAAACTCAGCAGGCCACAGCCTTCCCAGTCAGTGTGATTTTTATTTTAGAAAAATCAATAATCAGAAGACAGAAATGCTAGAAGAATATCACAGACCACTGACCAAACACTACTGTTGTGGTCCAGAATTCCAATGGGCTGTTAGTGGTCCAGTTTGAGCATTTATTCCTGAAAGTTTTCAGTTATTTGATTTGCAGGTCTGTCTCTGTCACATTTTCATGTCCCCCATATGTCTGTTTGGCTTTTTGTACTACACTGCTGTGACATGCCAGTCATTTTAAGTGTCCCTTCAAACTGGAACAGCACATCTGACTGCAGGTGTCATCTGGCTGTCCTGTCTGTGACTGCAGAATGGACATGTTCTGGTGTTTTTGATGCTGAGTGGGAGGGAATACGCAGGACAAAAATAATTTAAGTATTCGATAAAGCATATACACTAATAATGATTCACAATGCATTAGATAAAATGCTGAATTTTTCTTGATTTTAAATTGACACGTGTCTTTTGATGTGATTTACACATGAAGTGATGACACTCCCAGACCATATAACACAAAGATTGTTTTTTTAAAACAGGAAAGTATTTGCTATTTTCTAATTCCAGACTTTTTGATGAACTTGTCCTGCGTCCTGTGTAAATGTTTTTAAAGCGGCTCCACTGCTCTTTGCTCTCTGTCTTACCTGTCACACCTAAAAGCTTACTCCAGTTTCTTCTTTTCATGCTCTGCCACATCTGTTTCTCCTCGCTCTTCGAAAACACTGAGAATTGAATGATATGCTGGTCAGCTGACCTCAGTTGTCCAATCACATGCACACCCTCAATTCTATCTGATTATTACAAACTGCAGACAGGCTCCCCCCTCACTGATGGCTATTAATCTATCACTGATTATGTTAGTTAGTTAATATTAGTAAATTAAATTGGTGACTGCATTGGGGGTCTATAACACATTCCTAAAATAAGGCCTCATCCCTGAATGCTTTCAAGACAAATCCAGACAGCCTCACTAAAGTGGGCTCATCGTCCAAATGAAGAGGCCTTGAGTTTAAATTCTGTTTGACAAAATGAGCAACACCCCCTGGCCCCCTTTTTCAGCTCTGTCTGTCCTTCCTGCTAAACATCTGCCCCTCCATGTCCTGCTCATCCTATCAGGTTTCTGTTATTGCTGTAATATCATAATTATGCTTAGCTACGTATTATTACAATTCATTTTTTTACTTTCATTATTGATAGAATTCAGGTAAGCATTTGAATGTGTTCGCTTATTTGAGTTTTGCACTTTAACCTTGGGTTATAATTTACGTTACTATGCATTCTTATTTCACTGCTATTCATGTCAGAGAGTTTAAATACAATATGACATCATAAACCTTATGAAATACAACAAGTAGATCTGCATGTGCGACACAATCAAGTCAAGGCTGCACAGTAAACACACTCTATAAACAGAAATGATAGCAAAATAAGGATTTACATTAATGTTATATTTTTTTAGCAATTAAAATAATTTTACTATATTAACAACATATAACGTTACTTAAATAATATTGTTTTTTGTATAGAATGACAATTGCATCTTAGCAAGACCTTTTACATTTAATAAAATAATGGCAAACACAAAAGCCTGATATTGAGGCCTTCTAATATGGCAGTCATAATGGAGAGAATTTCTCAAAGCCTAAACTTTTATAAACATGAAACAAATGCCTTTAATAGAGACAATAAACTGATTATAATCAGATGATTTTAATTCTTAGAATATTAATGTGGAAAATAAACTGTACAGTAATAAATGGCTTTATTTTAACTTGCAGTATTAGGTGTGTAGTGAGAAGCCAAGCAAAATGATGCCTTTTATTGGCTAACTGAGCAGATTACAATATGAAGGCTTTGAGGCAACTCAGGTGCCTTCTTCAGGCAAAATTATGTATGTGTGATATGATAATGCATGTGTGATATGTATTGATAATATCTGCCTGAAGAAGGGGTCTGAGTTGCCCTTGCATATTATAATCTGCTCAGTTAGCCAATAAAAGGGGTAATTTTGCTTGGCTCCTCAGCCCATTCATAATGGCTAACACGATGCAACACCTTAGTACTATAGTATTAGGTGTGCAAAAGAAGTAAAGTTGTCATTGTCTCCATATCTTTGTATATTTTTCACAACATTATGGAATTTTGCTTTCACATCATGTGACACAGGGTGGCATGTTGGCACAGTTGTAGTATTGCTGCCTCGCAGTAAGGTGACCAGGTTTGCCATTTGCATGTTCTCCCCTTGTCTGTGTAGGTGTCCTCCAGGTGCGCCAGTTTCCTCCCACTGTGCAAAGACATGCAAGTTAGGTGAATTGGTGATGCTAAACTGGGCCTTGTGTGTGTTTGGGTGTGTTTGCCCAGCGATGGACTGGCATGCTGCCCAGGGCTTGTTCCTGCCTTGTGTCCTATGCTAGACCTACCCTGGTCTGGATTAAGTGAATCACAAAATGACATGTCATCATGTGACACAGCTGTGTAGATTATATTAATCAGAAACTCTGATCTTGTCCAATATGTGTGTGTGTGTGTGTGTGTGTGTGAGAGACATACATCCTGGTATTGACAGGCATCCCATTTGGGTTTGGTTGCTGCCCTGCTTGCCATGCTACAAGGGTAGGCTCCTGCACCTTTGCTCCTGAACTGTACTAAGAGGCCTTTTAAAGTAAATACAAGAATGAATAGATGGATTTCTTTTGCTGATCAGTTGGGCAGCATGCTGCTTGCTGGGTGGTCTCAACCCAGAAACCTGAGTTTTATTACTACACCTAACTGTTGTACATGTGTACTCTGCATGTTCTCCCTGTGTGGAGAATTTGTCCTCCTGTTAGAAAAATACAGACAGGTTAAGTTGATTTATGACTTATAATTGGCCCCAGTATGTGAATGAGTGGGTCACGCATTAGACTGCCACCTTAATACTACTACTACTACTACTAATAATAATAATAATAATACATTTTATTTATATAGCGCCTTTCCACTGCTCATGGCACTTGTCCAGGATTTGGGTGTCTGACCCTGAATTGGATTAAGTGGATTTGAGAGCAAATTATGTGTTATGTCAGTTAGCTGAGAGTATCAGTAAGTTACCAATAAATAAATACATGCATCATAGTATTCTTAAAAGTAATAGAAAGATTAAACAAACTTCTGGGAAAAAAAAGATCTTTACATTACTAACATTTGAAATTATAATATACAGTAGATGTTTTTGCCCAATAATTTCTTCACTGGAAATTCACATTCAGTTTATAAAAGCTGTATATAGTGCCTTTCATAGCACTTAACATAATACAGATATGCATGTTTGGAAAATTAAACACAGATATACTTAAATTGATAACTATATTTTTGATTAAATGGAAAATTGGTAAGGTTTTACGATGAATACAGTAATCCCTCGCTATATCGCGCTTTGACTTTCGCGGTTTCGCTCTATCGCGGATTTTATATGAAAGCATAACTAAATATATAACGCAGATTTTTCGCTGCTTCGTGGGTTCTGCAGACAATGTGTCTTTTTACTTCCTGTACATGCTTCCTCAGTTGGTTTGCCCAGTTGATTTCATACAAGGGACATTATTGGCGGATGACTGAGAAGCTAACCAATCAGAGCACGCAGTTAAATTCTCCAGACTGAGAAGCTAACCAATCAGAGCACGCAGTTAAGTTCCTGCTTGCTGAATGCAGTGTTAACCAGGAAGTCTCGTCTCGCTCATTCAGCATCAACGTGTTTCGCTGTGTAAAGAGTTGTGCTCTTTTGTGTTTATCTTTGTGCATAGTCAAACCCTTCATTATGGCTCAAAAACGATCTGCTACTGCTTCAGGGGCCGTGCCCAAGCAAACGGAAGATGTTAACGATTGCCGAAAAGGTAAACGTTTTGGATTTGTTGAAGGCTATGATTCTTTTTATTTAAAAAGTAGGAAAGGAATATAAGATCTACGGCCGCAGTGTCCTTTTAACCAGGGTGCAAAACAAGTTGTAAGTGGATGTAATAAGGCAGTAGTCTGGATGGAATCTGCTTTAGGGATTTGGATTGAAGACTGCCAGAAGAAGAACAACGGCAGTGCTACACAATCGCCTGAAGTGGCTCCTTTGGAAGAACTGTAACACTCTCCTTTGTTGTGCAGTAAAATTAAACTCATTGTTATCGGACAAGTCATCGTGTCATTGTTGGTGAGTAACCATAATTAATTTTCTACTTACAGTACTTGTACGTACATTTAGTGTCACTGTACACACATTTACTGTATACTATTTTTGTTGCATTGTACGTATTTATTGCTGGTGGCCTGTCTATCGTAATGGCTGTAACATGTGATATCGGAGACACTCAATATCTTTAAAATAATATTTAGGTTTTACTGTATATAAACAGTGTGTTTATATACATAATTTCAATGAATCTTACCTAATATCTAAGAGAATACAAAGGGATTATGCTGTATAACTCTGCGGGGAATATTTATAAACAGTGTGGGAGAGTTTATAAGGGCTTAAAATATATAAAAATAACCATACAAACATATGGTTTCTACTTCGCGGATTTTCACCTATCGCGGGGGGGTCTGGAACGCAACCCCCGCGATTGAGGAGGGATTACTGTAAAACTTTATTAAATAACGTTTCCCGATTGACTTCCATCTAGTGGGTGCTCCAATGATAAATAACAGCCCTGAAGCCATCTTTCGAAGCACTGTCCTCTGCAGAACCTTACCTGAAGTGCCGTTTAACAACGCGTTTTCAAGTTACAAAGATCCCTGTATTTATTTCTTATAAAACACAAAAAACCCGCAGATAAAAATGTTTTTAGAGAATATATGTGTCAAATCAAAATATATTTAAGCACACTTGTTTGTTATTAAAAGAATAAAAACCGTTATAAAGCAGTTTTCAAACGCTCACGTTGTGTACATTGGAAACCCCATTAGAAAAAAAAAAATATTAATAACTTAAAAAATATAAAACGAAATTTAATGCCGTTTGGAAGACTGAAACATATCGATATTCTGCACAAACTGAAAAAATCAAAGCAATCGGTGAAGTGGATCAGGAGATATTAATATGTTATTTAAACACCTCTAAGCAAGTGCACTTTTAGGTCGATCAGAAGGCTAAGACCTTCCTTGCAGGGCAATTTTTGGAGCAGCACAATCGGCAATTTTAAAGGTTGTTGACTTCTTAGATAATTATGTGTCAATTAATAATCATATGTCTTCCCCCAGATAACTGCAATTTTTAACTTTTCTTCATGTTTTATGACCAAGACAACAGTAAGGGAACTTTTGTACCTTCAGCACTACAAAATGTCAAAGAAAAAAGAAAAAATTCTGGAAAAAAATGGTTATTAATTTGAAAAGCAGATTAACATGAATGCAAACAATGCAATTCCTGCTCTGAAAAACAAATGTAGTAATTTTTATTTGGAAAAAGAGAGAAGGGTGCAAAACAGTCCTACCATGCATCTATAGATAGATAGAAAGAAATGTATTTGTCATCAGGGGGAAATTTGGTGTTTTATAGAAGCTCTTTAAATAAATAAATAGGTAGATAAGTAAATAAATAAATATATACACACACTTTGCATACACACTGGAATCCTTATAAAGCAAGAAAATTAAAAAAAGAAAAGTTCTGACTTGGCTGTCACAATAACAGTGAGGGATTATGCAGATATTGGTATAAAGGAGCCCCAGTCATTTTTCTTGACATACTGTGGTGTTCCTGCTGTGTGCAGTAGAGGGCAGTAGGCATGGAGGATTTAAAGGAGGAGAGGGGAGAGGATCGTTGAGTTCGGTTTGAAGTTGAGCATTAAAGAGGATTGTGATAAAGAAGACTACGTGCTGTTTGTACTGTCAGAATACACAACATATTGGCGACGAGGATGTCTTTACTATCCCTGCAGCAGCCGACACCTTTCCTTCCACACCCGGGTGAGCCTACAATTACTTTCACTGCTTGGCTACGCATTTTTGAGAATTACATGCTTGCCGCTAATCAGGTCGATCTACCCGACACGAGAAAATGTGCTTTACTTATTCATTGTCTCAGAGCAGAAGGACAACGTATTTTTTACACATTACCAGCTGAAGACAATACATACAACACTGCGGTAAAAGGTTCTAAAAAAGTTTTTTGTGCCGAAAGTTAATGTTGTCGCTGAAGGTTACAAGTTCCGCCAGCGCAGCCAAAGGGCTGGTGAGTCGATCAAGCAATATGTTGCAGCTTTACGAGAACTGGTGGTTACTTGTGGGTTTGGAGAACTGACTGATGAAATGATATGGGATCGGTTTGTGGCAAAGACTAGTTCTTCTCGTATCAGAGAAAGGCTACTTCTGGGGTCGGATTTAACTTTGTCAAAAGCAATTAAAATTGCAAGTCAGATTGAATACGCCATGGCTGAGGCCAAAACACTTAGCCAAGGGGCCGCTGCTAGTGTGCACGCTGTTCTTACAACGCAAAAATAGGACAAAACGCCTCTGCACAAAAGCAGTACAATAAGACGTAGAGCGCCGGCACAAATGACCAGACAGTTAACTGATATGCAGAAAAAGATGTGTTTTAGGTGTGGATCAGCGCAACACACAACGAATCATGCGGGGTGTCCTGCTAAAGATGCAGAGTGCCGTAAATGTAAAAAGCATGGTCATTTTGCGAAAGTTTGCCGCAGTGCAAGTTATACAAATGTCCATGAAGTAACTACTCCTGAAGTTACGGTGTTGCATGTAGAAAACAATAATATTAATACCTTGGACAAGATCCTGTGCAATGTCTCCATCACTACTGTATCAAATAGAGAAGTGATTCCAATTAGCTTGATGCTTGATACTGGTTCAGCTGTTTCGATTTTACCTGAAGCAGTTTATTCTACTTATTTCGCAATGGAATCACGTACATCTCCTAAACTGCGACTGGTTAGTTACCTAAAAGAACAAATTCCTGTTCTGGGATGCCTGCCTGTGACTGTAACATGTCAGTCCAACAGTGTGGATGCAGAGTTTTATATAGTATAGGAAAGAACATCTATACTGGGTAGAGATCTATTTGCTGCACTTAAATTGCAATTAATGGATGGTTGTATTACTACATTGCCCTTTACCTCAGTGAAACCAGTGTCAGCACTCACGCCATCAGTCAACAACAGTGCTCTGAGTTATGCAAAAGACTTTGTGCATAAAGTAAAAATACGAGCAGAGGTGAAGCTTGTCCAACAGAAATTAAGACGTTTACCTTTCTCAATAAGAGACGCTGTTTCAGAGGAGTTAAAAAAGCAAGTTGAACAAGATGTTATTGAAAAAGTGGAGTCATCTGAATGGGTTTCGTCAATTGTAGTAACCTTAAAGAAAACAGGAGGGATTTGTTTGTGTGTTGATCTGCGTGAACCTAACAAAGCAGTTGTAATGGATAGTTATCCATTACCAATTATGGAAGAAATATTTGCAGAAGTAAGAGATGCAAAGTTATTTTCAACACTGGACCTTCAAAGTGCCTATCATCAAGTACTTCTTCATGAGGACAGCCGAGCTATCACTACATTTATCACCCATGACGGTTTATTCCACTTCAAACGTGTTCCGTATGGACTTGCATCAGCACCTGGTTGTTTTCAGAGGATGATGGCATCAATTTTAAGAAATCAGCAAGGTGTATAGTGTTATTTGGATGATATTATTGTGTATGGGTCAACTCCTGACCTTCATGAAAAACACCTTAAAGCTGTCTTGTACCACATTAATGCAGCAGGATTACAACTGAATTTTTGAAAATGTCAGTTTAGACAGAACAAATTGTCATTCTTAGGTCATATAATTGCTCAAGAAGGCTTAAAACCAGATCCAGAACATGTGAAAGCAGTTACGCAAGCCCCTGCACCCTCTGACCTGCAGGCATTACGTTCCTTTTTGGGTCTCACTTCTTGGTATGCTAAATTTATACCTAATTACACATCAGTGGTTGAACCATTGAGAGCTTTACTGCGTGAAACTTCAGTGCTTACGTGGTCTGATGCAGCTCAACACAGTTTTGATATTGTCAAACAATTAATTGTAAATAGCCCAGCACTAACCCTGTTTGACCCTACATTACCTACTGTGGTCACTACATATGCTTCAGACTATGGCTTAGGTGCAGTCCTTTCACAGATTCACTCAGATAATAAGGAGAGAACTGTATCATTTGCATCCAGAACACTCAGCGAAACAGAACGAAAATACTCAACAGTAGAGAAAGAGGCTCTGGCATGCGTATGGGCTACAGAAAAGTGGAGAACATAACTGTGGGGCCGTCACTGTTCTTTACGGACAGATCATAGCCCAATGATGACAATACTGACAAGTAAATTACTGGGAAGAGCTGGAATGCGCATAGCTAGATGGTCAGCCAGACTTCTAAATTTCAATTACACCATTCAGTACAAACCAGGTTCAGAGAATATTACAGCTGATTGCTTGTCGTGACTACCTTTACCTAGCACAGATAAAATACTTGATGAGGACGTTGAGGTGGTTGCACTTATAAAGGCATTGCCTTCCATTATTACTCTAGAAGTATTTAAAAATGCCTGTCTTAAATGTCCAGTACATATTAAGCTGAAAGAGCTTTTACAAAAGAAATGTCTAAAATCGGAAAAAAACCTAGACCCAAATCTTCGAGCATATTACAGAGTGAGGCATGAATTGTCTTTAATGGATGGCTATATTATTCGTGGATCTCACCGCTTGTTGGTGCCTCTGGATTTACAGGATAAACTGGTACATACTGCACATGAGAGTCATCAAGATATCGTCAGAACCAAACAAAGATTGAGAGATCTGTTTTGGTGGCCTGGAATGGATGCCCTGGTGTAAGTGGCAATTCATTCATGTGTAACATGTCAACTCCATGACAAAATAGCAATTGTACACACTCCTCCACTTCAGCCAGTACCTTTTCCTAACTTTGCATGGGAGAAACTTTCAATAGATATTGTAGGGCCATTTGCAGATGGAGCACTGGACTGCTGTTTTGCAATTACTCTGATAGATTATTACAGCAAATGACCAGAAGTGGCTTTTACTTCTTAAGTAACCTCTGCTACTGTCATTACGTTCCTCACATCAGTTTTCAGCAGAGAAGGATATCCAAGGGAACTGATTTCAGATAATGGGGCTCAGTTTGTCTCTGCGGAATTTGAAACCTTCCTGAGAGAGAGGAATATAACCCACAAAAAATCATCATTATACTATCCCCATGCAAATGGTGAAATTTAGAGATTCAACAGAAGTCTCAAAGAAACGATACTAACCGCAAGCCTTGAAGGAAAACCTTGGAAAGCATTTGTTTCTGAGTATTTGCTTAACTATCGAGCAACTCGCCATGCAACAACAACAACAACAACATTTATTTATATTGCACATTTTTATACAAAAAAATGTAGCTCAAAGTGCTTTACAAAATGAAGAATAGAAAAATAGAAGACACAATAAAAAATAAAAATAAGTCAACATTAATTAACATAGAATAAGTAAGGTCCGATGACCAGGGTGGACAGAAAAATCAAAAAAAAAAAAAACTCCAGAGGCTGGAGAAAAAAAAATTAAATCTGTAGGGATTCCAGACCAAGAGACAGCCCAGTCCCCTCTGGGCATTCTACCTAACATAAATGAAACAGTCCTCTTTGGATTTAGGGTTCTCATGGAAGGACTTGATGATGATGGTCACGTAGACTTCTGGCTTTCAGTCCATCAATGTTGGAGCATCATGATGCTTTGAGTAGGTGGTGGTGGCGCAGGCCGCCACCACAAAAAACCGGAAAAGAAACAGAAGAGAGAGTTGGGGTCAGTACGGATTTTAGAGCCACTATGAATAGTTATTATGATGAATTGAACATACAGAGTATCAGTATTAAGTTAAAGTGAAGTTAGGAGAAAGCCATGTTAAAGTAATGTGTTTTCAGCAGTTTTTAAAGTGCTCTACTGTATTAGCCTGGCGAATTCCTATTGGCAGGCTATTCCAGATTTTAGGTGCATAACAGCAGAAGGCCGCCTCACCACTTCTTTTAAGTTTAGCTTTTGGAATTCTAAGGAGACACTCATTTGAGGATCTAAGTTTACGATTTGGAATATAGGGTGTCAGACATTCCGATATATAAGATGGAGCGAGATTATTTAAGGCTTTATAAACCATAAGCAGTATTTTAAAGTCAATCCTGAATGACACAGGCAACCAGTGTAGTAACATCAAAACTGGAGAAATGTGTTCGGATTTTCTTTTCCTAGTTAGGATTCTAGCAGCTGCATTCTGCACTCGTTGCAAGTGATTTATGTCTTTTTTGGGTAGTCCTGAGAGGAGTGCGTTACAGTAATCTAGTCTACTGAAAACAAAAGCGTGAATTAATTTCTCAGCATCTTTCAATGATATAAGAGGTCTAACTTTTGCTATGTTTCTTAAGTGAAAAAATGCTGTCCTAGTGGTCTGATGAATATGCGATTTAAAATTCAGATTACAGTCAACAGTTACCCCTAAGTTTTTTACTTCCGTCTTAACTTCTAATCCTAATGCATCAAGTTTATTTCTGATAACCTCATTGAATCCATTATTGCCAATTACTAAAATTTCAGTTTTCTCTTTATTTAGTTTGAGAAAATTACTATTCATCCATTCAGTGAATTGAAAGAGTCAGAGTCATCAGGTGCTATTGATAAGTACAGCTGTGTGTCATCAGCATAGCTGTGGTAGCTCACGTTGTAACTTGAGATAATCTGACCTAACGGAAGCATATAGATTAAGAAGAGTAGCGGACCCAGGATAGAGCCTTGTGGAACACCATATCGGATATCATGTGTCTTTGAGATGTGATTACCACAACTCACAAAGAATTTTCTACCTTCCAGGTAGGATTCAAACCATTTTAAGACCCTGCCAGAGAGGCCCACCCATTAACTAAGGCGATTTCTAAGAATATTGTGATCAATGGTGTCAAATGCAGCACTCAGATCTAAGAGGATGAGAACAGATAAATGGCCTCTGTCTGCATTTACCCGCAAGTCATTTACTACTTTAACGAGTGCAGTTTCTGTGCTGTGATTTATTCTAAAACCTGACTGAAATTTATCAAGAATAGCATGTTTTCTGAGGTGGTCATTTAACTGCATAATGACTGCCTTCTCTAGAATTTTACTTAAGAAGGGCAGGTTAGAGATGGGTCTAAAATTTTCAAAACAACCAAGATGTCTCCTTCAGAGCTACTTCATGGTATACAGACGCATACAAAGTTACATATTACAGTGTTGAAAGAATATATAAAGCCAGAGACACAGAAGAAAGCTATTATGGATGCAGTACAACAAAAACAGGACAAAAGTAAAATTTACACAGATCTAAAGTGAGGGGCCAGGGAAGTTGATTTTCAGCCTGAATCATTTGTGTATGTAAAAAAACCTGTGGAAAAACGTGGAATACAGAAGAATGGAAGATCTAAGTTTACTAAACCACTTCAAGTATTGAGAAAGAAAGGACAGTATACCTATGAGTTGTCAGATGGAGGTATATGGAATGCGTTTCACCTTGCCCCTGTTCGTTCAGACCCCAGAGAGGAAAATGATGAAAGGCATCTGTCTGTTTCTGTTATGCCACACAGACTTACCCAGTCTGAACCTGTTAGAGTGAAACAGTTAGAAAACCACTTGTATGGGCAAATGATTACCAGATGTAAATGACAATAATAGTTGGTTTCAGAGGAATGCAGAATGTATTTTCATATGTTTTCTCAATATAAAAATTTTGAGCAGATATCTAATATTGAAATTTTCCACTATTGACTTGAGTGTGTTAATAGCATTTTACTTTCATTACTACCTCTGTTGAGATTACACATATTTTTTGTTATTCTCTAATAACCTTGTTTTTAGTATTTATTTTGATTTATTTTGATTTTCTGTTTTTATTGTTACTTCATCCTCAGTATAGTCTCCATTTCGTGATGTTTTCTAGTGGTGGTGGTCATATTGTTTACTGGTTGTTGGATTGGTAGCTGTCATATGATTGATGTTCATGTAATGCTCATGATGCTCATGATGTTCATGTGATGGTCATGATTACTTGACTACTTAAGGCAGCCATGCAGCATGCTTTTTGTCATAGCCTTGGTATTTAAACCTTGTGTGTGCACATGTGCATGTGTGGTTTTTGTTTTCTTTTTCTTTTTTTTATTAGGATTCATTTTTTGATCAATTTGACTTTGACTACTGTAAATACTATCTCACTATGATTCTTGGGTTTACTCCTAAATCCTTATTTACTAGTTACTTCACCATCCTGGTTTTGTGAACTTTTTACAGTCCCTGAGTCATAAGTTGGCCTATTGCTTTCTTTTCCACAAAATAATCATAATGTGGACTCAATCAGTTCATAACAGTCACGTGTACAGAATACATTAAAATTCATTCTTGGATATACTAATAAACATACAGCATGTCACAACATGGTAAGTGAGTAAAACAATCTTATGTGGTCCATGAGTGTGGTCTTCTGGGAGCTCATCTGGAAGATGTGCTTTATCTATATAGATGACATCATTGTATTCTCACCTGGACAATGTCTTCCAGTGACTGCACATGGTCAATCTTACATTCAACTTGAAGATGTGTAGATTTCTTCAAAACTATCTCATCTTCCTTGGCCATGTGGTGTCAGTGAACAGGGACTGAGTGGACCCAACATATTTCAAGCCCATCATAGACTACCCAGTGCCCTAGGAGGTAAAAGTCTCCAAAGCTTCCTGGGGATGGCTTGGTGGTTCAGCAAGTTCATCCTGAGATTTGCTGATATTCGAGCTCCAATGTTCCATCAGCTGCTGAAGGGATCCCCTTGAAAGTGGTTGCAGGATTGCCAACATTCCTTTAACACTCTAAAGAAGGCTTTATCTTCGCTACCAGTCTTGGCACAATTGAATCTAGCTTTGACTTTCAAGGTCCGCAGAGACACAAGTCATCTCGGACTCTGTGCCATCCTCTCCCAAGTCAATTGGTGAGGAAAAAATTGTGATGTACACTTCATAATCCCTAAAACTGTTCCAAATAGATAGATAGATAGATAGATAGATAGATAGATAGATAGATAGATAGATAGATAGATAGATAGATAGATAGATAGATAGATAGATAGATAGATACTTTATTAATCCCAAGGGGAAATTCAATATAACAATTTCACCACCAAAAAGGAGTGCCTTGCTCTCTTTTGGGGTGTTAAGAAGTAGCAACATATCATGACGGGATAACATTTGAAATATACACTGACCAAAGAGCTCTAATCTGGGCATTCAACTTCTCAAAGACCATGTGTAGGCTAACTAGGTGAGTGTTGTACCTCCAATAGTTTGTTTACAGGATGTATTGTAGAAAGGGTTGTGCTACCTTCATGCCAGCAACACTCCTGGGTGCTTGGGCCAGCACCTGTTGTATATGAGTAGTATTTGGCCTTGAACCTTTTGACTCATATATTATAGGCAACTTCTAGACGCACTGTATTGCTGTGTACCAACAAAAAATCGGGGCTGCCATTATCAGTTAGCAGTGTCTGAGACACATGTGCCCAGGATCCTACAATACTACTACAGCCCGATCAGTTGTCACTGTTTAAAATCCTGGAGGAGGCATGGTGGTTCACAATATGTAGAAACATCCGGTCCCATGTCCTGACATGTGCCACTTTTCAGCAATACACCACCTGATCTCCCCTCTGGAAAGTTACAGCCAGTGTCAATCTGTGTTTATAACATCACCAGTGGAGCCCCTAACTGTGGTGCTAAACCCTGAAGAAAGAGATATTCACTCAATGTAGGGTGCTAAAAAATATCTTCATTGACAGTAGTCCATAGTTTACCCACTCAGTGGCTGAAGAACTTTGGAAATTGTGGGGTTGGTCCACCTGAAGACTTCTATGTACCACCCCCAATCCAGTCGCAGTTGAACCAGACCTTGAAGACCATATTCACATCCTTCATCAGCAGCCGCCATCTGGAGTAGATAAAATGACTGCCCAAACAGTTGCAAACAAGGTGGTATATGAGGTTACAGGTGGGACCCCTGCATTGTTAGCTTTAAGCAGGAAGTTTAATGGACTGCTTGAAGGGTACTTGGTCACAAGTTACCCAAGCCGAACACACCTTTGTATAAAAAGCTCCAGACCATCCACCACGTTATACAACAGGTGAATAATAGGATGATGGCAGCCCAGTCCAGTCAATCTTGGGTATACAACCTAAGACACAAGCTCGCTCGGTTTTTAGTGGGTGAGGAAGTCTGGATCAGAACACAACCCCTGACTCCTAAACTGACTCCTAAATGGTTTGTCCCAGCGACCTTTGTGCAGCAACCCCATAGAATGGGGATTGCCAGGAACCAAAAAAGTGGACACTGTCAATATCACCAACCGCTGCAGTAAGTGTTGTCACCAGCCTCATGCAGAGCCTCAATGAAAATGACGTAAATGAAGGGGAGGCAGTCCCCTGTATGCCAGGCAGGCGGGGATTCAGCGCTGGACTCTTTTCTGTTTTACTCGCCATTACTGAAGGATCCTGAATAGTTTATTTTCTTTTCAGTTAATAATATGCTTAAATCCAGTGAGTCACCATGTCTGATGCTGTTTACAAATTTTTACCCCAAAACTATATTACAAATACAATCACCCATTCGATTACAGCTTTTCTGGATTTATGTTTTTGTCCTGTACCTGCTTATACAGGTGATTTTGTCTTGATTGGGAAATGTTGATGTCTCGAGAGCACTTCTAATTGCCACAAATCTTCATTTATATCAGATTAATGGTAGGACAATATTTATGAGGATGTTTGCATAGGATCTCAGTTCATTTTCACTGTCATCTACATCCATTGTACTAGAAAGTGTTTATCATTTAGTGCTTAGTGTTTTGTCCATTTTTTTTTTTTTTTTTTTTTCTGTGTTGGGTAATTTTCGCTATTGGGGATATTTGAGTGGATTTCTGCATTTGCAATATTTGTTTGAGTGTATTTACTTTATTATTTATTATTATTAATTCAATATATTCTTTTCCATTTTGCCATATGCATGCCTGTGCTTGTGAGGGTGCAAGCCTAGTCAAGGTTGGGCGTGTTCCTTAAAAAAAATAAAAAATAATAATAAATAAAAATAAAAACATTACCATTTAACAGCGTTGTTAATCTGAGCATCCTGCAGCCGCTACATATATACATAGATATTGCTGTCAACTGTGAATGATAAAAAAGTCTAGGTAAAATATTGGGGTGGTAACTAGGTGACTTTATTTACTCGAAATAATAAGGTATGCCAAAAATAACAGCTGCATGATGGGGCAATAGGAAACAAAAGCAATGTTCTGTAGTTTGCTGTGAGTAAATGGCTGTAAAGTGCAGTCAGGCTTAAGGGTCGATGCTCTGTCAGGTGAGTGGCTCACCTAGCAAATGAGATGCTTCCAATCAGTAGCGTCCTGCTTTTATAGCTTGTGGACTGGAAGGAGCATAGTCATTTGCTCTCAGTGGGTGTCCTATTAAAATTGTGGATGGAAAAATAGGCAGTACAGTCAGCGATTGTGCCCACTGGTGTCCTGTGGTGGTAGTACTTACCTCTGACAAGCCCAGAAGATGACCCCCTGATGCAAGTGCATGACTATATACAATTATTAACACATTTATTCACATCTGGAAAAAAAACCAACATACTTTGTTGTAGAAGTAGTTGGTTCATGTCAATGGAATTAGAGAAGGGCAGCATGAAACTAATTGGAAGTTAATTTTAAACTAAAAAATGCAAATAGAGTTAGGACCATTGAGTTGCATGTAATTTATTGCTTGTACATGTCTCCTAAACTTTATTCAGCCATTTTTTTTAATTTTCCTATTATATTGTTTTCTTTCTGTAATGAATTTAAACAAACAAGAATAAGAAAGCAGAGAGATAAAGCAGCGCAAAGAATCAAGGCAAAATTCATGTTATCATAACCCTGAATAGGATGTCATGTTATGTTTGCACTTATGCTGTAAGAGCCATTTGTTAGTTAGGTTATGTTAAATTAATAAATTCCTATTTATGTTAAAAACGTTTGCTTATATATTAGAGCATAGTGAATGGAAGGTTCTATTGTAACCCCTACAAGCTAATTTATAAATGGAACATTGTAATTATTTCTTGCCATTCTGACTAGAGACTAGTTCAGTCTATGATCTTCTTTGCTGCTGATAGGGTATGGAGGGCAAACAGTTTCAAACCATACTGAACATACTAAACATATTGAAGTGAACCTTATGTAAGTTCGTCATAGAAAAGTAACACAACTTTTAAGTATAGAAAATAACTAAAATTTAACATGAGAAAGCTAAGATTGTAATGAAACAGAGAAGATACCTTTTTCCCTTTTTTGGCTTTTATCCTGAGTGTGTAATAACTTTTTTTCTAAACTTTTATGACTTTTTATTTTTACATTTTCACTAAACTTTTTTAAAACAAACTTTATTGGACTGGAGAATTTTGTTTGTTATGCATTTGACTACCTTGCCAACTCAGTAGCTGCTTGATTTTGGGAACCTGGAAAAGAAGCACCTACACATACATTTACTCACAAATGTAGTCATCAATTACCTACCATGCCATTGACATATGTGGTGGAGAAGATGACCAGTTTATATGTGAAAGCATAAAAATAAATAAGGATGAGAATTGAACCTGTATCTCTGGAGCTGTGAGGTAGTAGCCTTAAACCATTTAACAACCCACATATAAACAGTGAAAATGTATTTTTTAATAAATAAACTTTCAGAATATTTTAAACCAATGTAACATGTTTTCCTATACAAAGGTAATTTCCTTCTGCAAAGAAAAATGTCAAAGTCATTGTGAAACAATACACACACACAATATTGAATATGTTTATATACATTTTGAACTTTGTTAAACAGTGATTATTTCATCAAGCAGTTATAGTATGCTAGAGATTTTGTCAGTCCCTGTCAAGCACATATCATTTTATTACTGCTTGCTGTCTCTTCTCTGAGGTGTTTTTTTTCTTTCTGATAAAATGATTAACAAGCAGACCTTGGATCTGCCCAACAGGTGACAATTCTCAGAAGCTGGCTGTCAGCACAGTCACTGAGCCCATCTGTTATATATTTTGTTTCTAAATGCCACCAGGATCAAAATGAACATGATTGGAAATATGTTATGACCATTTCTTTTGACAATAATATAGTATGGAATACTTTAAACTGAGGCTTTGACCTATTATGTAAGACTTAGGAGTTCAGAACACGAATTGGTTTTAGTACATTCAGTCATATTCAGTCTGTCTATTGCAACTCAAATAATGATAAAAACACAAAATGTTTATAGATTTTTTGTGTTGTTAATGATCATCACTTACTTATCTTCAAAGGTATTATAATCCTACAAATAACAACTTGTATTTAAGACAAGGACATTATAGTGCAATTGCATTAAAAGAAAATAAAAACTAGAGATCTTTCCTTGTCCTTAACTACCTCTCAAATGTTTGTTTGCCAGATAAGGACGCAGTTCAATTTGGAATTTCATTCTAAAAGAAAGCCATAACATTTATTACTAGATGTTCTATTACTACGGCAAGAAAATGATATGCACATTCTAAAGAAGTAGCTATTTAGTTTATTTTCCAAGTGAATGTGGAAGCATAAGATTAACTACCAAAGCATGCGACATAAGAAAATTCTTTAAGGAACTCTTTCTGGCTTAATCAACAAATAGATAGGGCCAAAGCTATAAATGGTAGTTATGTATATTGGATAAAGTTTTAGAAGGCACAAACACTGCCTGATCTGGACCCTAAAAATATAACTGAAAGTGTACATTCACACAAAGGGACTCTCACTGAGATGGCTGAAATTCTGTTAGTACAGATATGATGAAATCAAGAATTTTTTGTTAGTCCTGACACGTGCAGTGGAGCTCCTAGATGTTAGATATACTGTATGTATATATATATATATATTGTGAACGACTCCCGGACACAGACAGACACTGAGACAGCCAGATGTCCACAACACACACATTTATTATGTTCTTTTATACAACACAACGCTGCCACAATGAACTAACAAGGCTCAGTCCTTTTTATTTCGCTTCTCTTTTATTTACTTCACTGCCACCTCCACTCCTGTCTCGCAAGCTCCGTCCTCTTCCACCTGAGTCCAGCTCTTTTTATGTTGTACCTGGATGTGCTCTAGGTGCACCCTGATGAACCTCCCGCAGCAATTCCTGGTGTGGTGGAAGTGCTGTATGGACACCCAGAAGCACTCCAGGAGTGGCTGGTTCCTCTTACGGCAACACTTCCTGTTGTGGCAGAAGTGCTGCCATCCAGGGCTCCGGGATCATCCAGGCACCCCCAAGTAGTGGCCATGGAGCCCCACAGGGTTGAGCTTCCAAGCTCTCCATCGGTGACCCTGATGTAATCCAGGGGGGCTGCCCTCTTGCACCCCGGGGAAGATATTGCTCCTCTCCCAGTCCTTCCCTTCTCCAGGTGTCCCGGTGGACAAGGTCCCTGGTAGTCTGTCACACTGCCTCTTCCCCAGCTGAAGCTCACAGGACGAAGTGGCCCATCCCGCGAAGGCTGTCTTCTGAAAGGATGGGGCACCGGCACACCTCCACTCACAGTTCTGCCCTGAAATAGAAAATGTACAGGAGGGTGGGGAGATGCTTCTGCGACGCCACTCCCAGGCATCCTTCATAGCACTGTATGGACACCCATGACCACGGTTCCTGCAGTTAAAGCACCGGCGCTTACCTCTGTGTCCCCGTGCCCTCCGGACATGGAAATAGGACAAGTAACTCCTCTCCACCATGTCCTCAGCCTGGTTCGGACTTCAACGCAGGTGGGCACACAGGCTCACACTACACTTTGTTAGGAGACCCAGTCCTCCATTTCCGGGTCCTCCTCTATTTATTCTGGGATGCAATGAAAGTATGGGTCTCCCTATGGGATAAAAGGAGATCCCGCGCAGTCTGTGCCCCTGTTGACTTCTGCGAGACTGCCGTTGCCACTTGGGGCAATGTGTCCTGGCAGCCGACACTTACCAGCCGGCTCCTCGTACCCCCCTCCGTCGGTTCCCCCTCCATAGCATGATCGAGCATCACCGCTGCATTCACTGTTGGAGCCCCTGCTACTTGAGTCTGTCCAGAATCATCCCAACTCCTTTCGCTAGGATTTCTATTATTTTTCGGTACTAGCATCACTCACCTGTATTGCTGAAATGGTCTGGCTGGAGAATCCCAAGTCGTGTGACCTCAACCATTCCTTTATGGCCCTCAGGGGCATGTCCGCCTTGTCCTCCAGCCTCTCGATCACCTTCTGCAGCGTCAGCATGGCCTGCAAGATAGACTATATGGGCTGAATGACCCCCTCCAGCTCACATACAGTCACCAACCATTCATTTAAGTCAGCTAGCGATGGATTGTATATATTTATATATTATATATAAAATAGATGTGTTTCTTATCTGACATATGACAACAGAAAATATTGTTGAGATGACAACTAACAATGACCACGATACCGCAATGTCATAATTGTATGTTGTATACAGTAATCCCTCCTCGATCGCGGGGGTTGCGTTCCAGACCCCCCCGCGATAGGTGGAAATCCGTGAAGTAGAAACCATATGTTTGTATGGTTATTTTTATATATTTTAAGCCCTTATAAACTCTCCCACCCTGTTAACATTATTAGAGCCCTCTAGACATGAAATAACACCCTTTAGTCAAACGTTTAAACTGTGCTCCATGACAAGACAGAGATGACAGTTCTTTCTCACAATTAAAAAAATGCAAACATATCTTATCTTCAAAGGAGCGCCATCAGGTGCAGAGAATGTAAGAGAGAGCGCTCGCTAAGAAAAGCAAACAATCAAAAAATCAATACGTGCTTTTAAGTATACAGAAGCATCGCGATAAAGCGGCATTTTGTAGAGGAGCGTCCGTGTCCTCTGTGCAAACAGCCCCTCTGCTCACACCCCCTCCGTCAGGCAGAGCGAGTGAGAAAGATAGAGAGAAGCAAACAAGCACCGCGTGGGAAGCATATCTTATAGCATTGAGGAGTTTTAGTTAATATGTAATACATGCTCTGATTGGGTAGCTTCTAAGCCATCCGCCAATAGCTTCCCTTGTATGAAATCAACTGGGCAAACAAACTGAGGAAGCATGTACCATAAATTAAAAGACCCATTGTCTGCAGAAAGCGGCGAACCAGCTTAAAAATCCGTGATATATATTTAGATGTGCTTACATTTAAAATCCGCGATAGAGTGAAGCCGGGAAAGTCGAAGCGCGATATAGCGAGGGATTACTGTACACCTAATTTGTATTAAAATTCACTTGTACACAAATAATGTTTGCTCACTGTGGTATGTAGTTTAGCATGATAATTTAATTAGATTAAGTTAACTTGAAGGTTAAATTAAAAACATATACCCTCCCAGCACATAAGCAGAAATGAGGTTTACATTTCATGAAGGTTTCTTAGTATTTTAGAAAGTTCTTTGGGTGATTAATGCAACTGCAAAGGTATGCAACATTTAAAGAAAAGAAAACTCTTGTATCACTTAGGCGAGTTTATTGATGTACTAACAGAGGTTACTAATCATTGGAATATCCCCCCTCGAACGTACACCTTATCGTGGTGGAGGGGTTTGTGTGTCCCAATGATCCTAGGAGCTCTGTTGTCCGAGGCTTTATGCCCCTGGTAGGGTCACCCAAGGTAAACTGGTCCTAGTTGAGCGATGAGACAAAGAACGGTTCATCAAACCTCCTATGAAGAATAAAAATTTTGGAAAGTGTTTTCCCTCGCCCGGACACGGGTTTCCAGGGCACCCCTCTGGAGCCAGGCCTGGAGGTGGGCCTCGATGGCGAGTGCCTGGTGGCCAGGCCTTCACCCATGGGGCTCGGCTGGGCACAGCCCGAAGAGGCAACGTAGGTCCCCCTTCTCATGGCCTCACCACCTATGGGAGGGGGCAAGGAGGTCGGGTGCAGTGTGAGATGGGGGGTGGCCAAAGGCAGGCACCTTGGCAGTCCGATCCTTGGCTACAGAATCTGTCTCTTGGGATGTGGAATGTCACCTCTCTGAAAGTAGCCTGAGCTTGCCCCCCGACTTGGAGCCTGTTTATTGGGATTTACCCCCGGTGGATGAGAGGGTAGCCTCCCTCCGCCTTTGGGGAATGGTGGTTCCTAAATGTTGTTTGTGCGTATGCGCCAAACAGCAGTATGGTGTATCCACCCTTTTTGGAGTTCCTGGAGGAGGTGCTAGAGGGCATACCTTCTGGGGACTACCTTGTACTGCTGGGAGACTTCAATGCTCACATGGGCAATGACAGTGAGACCTGGAAGGGCGTGATTGGGAGGAATGGCCCACCTGATCTGAACCCGAGTGGTGTTTTGTTATTGGACTTTTGTGCTCATCACGGATTGTCCATAACGAACACCATGTTCAAGCATAGGGGTGTTCATATGTGCACTTGGCACCAGGACACCCTAGGCCTCATTTCGATGATCGACTTTGTGGTCGTGTCATCAGACTTGCGGCCACATGTCTGGGACACTAGGGTGAAGAGAGGGATGGAGCTGTCAACTGATCACCACCTGGTGGTGAGTAGGCTTCGATGGTGGGGGAGGAGGCCCCAAAACATGTTTCAAGGGTCTGCTGGGAACATCTGGCAGAGTCCCCTCTCAGAAATAGCTTCAACTCCCACCTCCGGCAGAACTTCGACCATGTCCCGAGGGAGGTGGGGGACATTGAGTCCGAAAGGGCCATGTTCCGTGCCTTTATTGTTGAGGCGGCTTTCCGGAGCTGTGGCCGTAAGGTGGTCAGTGCCTGTCTAGGCGGCAATCCCCGAACCCGTTGGTGGACACCGGCGGTGAGGGATACCGTCAAGCTGAAGAAGGAGTCCTACCGGACCCTTTTGTCCTGTGGGACTCTGGAGGCAGCTGATAGGTACTGGCAAGCCAAGCGGAATATGGCTTTGGTGGTTGCTAAGGCAAAAACTCGGGCATGGGAGGAGTTTGGGGAGGCCATGGAGAATGACTTTCGGGCGGCTTCAAGGAGATTCTGGTCCACTGTCTGGTGTCTCAGGAGAGCGAAGCAGTGCAGTGTCAACACTGTATATGATGGGGATGGTGCGCTACTGACATCGACGCGGGATGTTGTGGGTCGGTGGGAGGAGTACTTTGAAGACCTCCTCAATCCCATTAACATGCCTTCCAATGAGGAAGCAGAGCCTGGGAACTCAGATGTGGGCTCCCCCATCTTAGGGACTGAGGTCACCAAGGTGGTCAAAAAACTCCTTGGTGGCAGGGCCCCGGGTATGGATGAGAAACGCCCGGAGTTCCTCAAGGCTCTGGATATTGTAGGACTGTCTTGGTTGACACGTCTCTGCAACATCGCATGGACATCGGGGATAGTGCCTCTGGATTGGTGGACCGGGGTGGTGGTCCCCCTCTTTAAGAAGGGGGACCAGAGGGTGTGTTCCAATTACAGAGGGATCACACTCCTCAGCCTCCCTGGAAAAGTCTATTCGAGGGTTCTGGAGAGGAAGGTCCGTCAGATAGTCGAACCTTGGATTCAGGAGGAACAGCATGGCTTTCGTCCTGGTTGCGGAACAGCGGACCAGCTCTACACCCTTAGCAGGGTTCTGGAGGGTGCATGGGAGTTTGCCCAACCAGTCTATATGTGTTTTGTGGACTTGGAAAAGGCGTTCAACCATGTCCCTCAGGGAATCCTGTGGGGGGTGCTCCGGGAGTATGGGGTACCAGACCCCCTGATAAGGGCTGTTCGGTCCCTGTACAAACAGTGTCAGAGATTGGTCCGCATTGCCGGCAGTAGGTCAAATACTTTTCCAGTGAGAGTTGGACTCCACTAGGGCTGCCCTTTATCACCGATTCTGTTCATAACTTTTATGGGCAGAATTTCTAGGTGCAGCCAGGGTGTTGAGGGGGTCTGGTTTGATGGACTCAGGATTGGGTCACTGCTTTTTGCAGATGATATTGTCCTGTTTCCTTCATCAGGCCGTGATCTTCAGTTCTCTGAATCGGTTCGCAGCTGAGTGTGAAGCAGCTGGACTGGGAATCAGCACCTCCAAATCCAAGACCATGGTCCTCAGCTGTAAAAGGGTGGAGTGCCCTCTCAGGGTTGGGAGCGAGATACTGCCCCAAGTGGAATAGTTCAAGTATCTCGGGGTCTTGTTCACGAGTAAGGGAAGAATGAAGCATGAGACTGACCGGCAGATCAGTGCAGAATCCGCAGTGATGCGGGCTCTGCATTGGTCTGTCGTGGTGAAAAAGGAGCTAAGCCGCAAGGCAAAGCTCTCAATTTACCATTCGATCTACGTTCCTACCCTCACCTATGGTCATGAGCTATGGGTAGTGACCGAAAGAATGAGATCACGAATACAAACGGCTGAAAGGAGTTTCCTGCACAGGGTGTATGGGCTTTCCCTTAAAGATAGGGTGAGAAGCTCAGTCCCTTGGAAGGGGCTTAGAGTAGAGCCGCTGCTCCTCCACATCGAGAGGAGTCAGATGAGATGGCTCGGGCATCTGATCAGGATGCCTCCTGGACGTCTTCCTGGTGAGGTGTTCCGGGCACGTCCAACCAGGAGGAGGACCCAACCTCGGATAAGCAGAAGTGGATGGATGGATGGATATCAGGATATCTGGATTTAATAAACATCTCAGACACCCAAACAGAGACAGCTAGATGCATAATGGTTAATAACAGACAGTTTATGGGGCTGCTGAGTGTGTATTTGTTTTGAAGAAGAGAATTAACTCCCCATTAATGTCTGAACACCTATAGTAAGGCTTACTAGCAACAGATATGCCTTTCATTCACTGCAGTTGTGTATGACACTGCTCTCTAGGAGAATGCTTAAAAAAATGCATCATTTTCATTTGCACCATGCTGTGAATCCATAGTGTTTTTAGTACAACTGGACACAAACAATACACAATTCAATTTATTTTTGTATAGCCCAAAATCACACAAGAAGTGCCACAATGGGCTTTAACAGACCATGCCTCTTGACAGCCCCCCAGCCTTGACTCTCTAAGAAGATAAGAAAAATATCCCAAAAAAAATCCTTGTAGGGAAAAAATGGAAGAAACCATAAGAAAGCCAGAGAGACCCCTTTCCAGGTAGGTTGGGTGTGCAGTGGGTGTCAAAAAGAAGGGGGTCAATACAATATAGTACAATACACAGAACAGAACAAATCATCAATACAGTATAAAAATAAAAAAGAAGTATGGAGTAGAATTTAACAGTAGATGATATCACATACTATGATTTTGATTTGTTTAGAGTCCTGGAGGCCTCATTCATCAAGCTGCCTCCCCCATTTGGCCATTCCACAGCTGAAATAGTGCTAATCCGATGAAGGACCCCTCTTTCCCACGATTCCTGCGATCCTCCATCACAGACTTTACCTTAGACAGTCAAAAAAACTTGCCAGGTGGACCGTGGCACAAAGTACCACATTTGAGTACCGAGAAGAGAAACAGAATAGGTGAGGGTTAGTATCAAATTATAACTATCATGTTGCTTATGTTTTAGTGCTAAAGACTAACAACAAACAGTCCTCGAACAATGCAAAAGTCAAATATATATTATTATAACAAACCAGAAAAGGAACCTTAGATGAGGACAAGTAGAATTGATGAGTTTAATCAATAAAATGTAAACTGAGAAAATCCAGCAAATAGTACATCAGAATACACAGAGTACACATTTTTTGTGTACATCAGAATACACATTTTTGCTTTTAACCTAGTATGTTAAAACAGCAGCAACAGAAGGCGTTAGTCAAAATTATAATCAGGGCAGAAAATCAATTGTTAATGCAATAAATGTCAATATGTTTTCGTAGAACATATGCTTCTTATAATTCAGTTTTAAATGAAATTAATCCAATTCAGGGTTGCAAAGGTCAGAGCCACAAGGCAAAAACCAGGCCAGGACAGACCTCCAGTACAAATGTACAGAAGCATAGTGGTGGCAGCATTGTGCTGTGGGAATGCTCCTCTGCAACAGACTGGGAAAGGCTTGTGATGGCAGAGGGTACAGTGAATGCAGTAGAATACAGTTAAATCCTAGAGGAAAACCCCATGCAGTCTTCAAGAAACCTAAACCTTGGAGGGAGATTTGTTTTCCAGGATGACAATGATCCACAGGAATGTCCAGGAGTAGCCAATTCTAAGTCTAGTGTCCGCATTATTCAAGCATCTCACAGTAGGAAAATGATGCTAGCAACCTCAAAAATCAAAAATGAACAGAAATGTTGTTCTGCTCTTAGAAGTAGGAGTAATAGCATTTTATAAATTTTATTACTTTAGGAAACTATAACTTCACCAGGACTTAGGAGAGCTGACAAGCTGTCCTAACTTTCTAGGACCTTCCAGAATATGGTGCACACATTCGAGGAAAGATGGAATATTTTGGAAATGCTGGACGACAATCAACTCATAAAAATACATCAACTGGACAGAGATGGATTAATCTTCATAACAAATCTGGTATATCTTGTGATCTACACAGAGAAGCTGTTGTTGAAATGAAAGTGTTGGTAACATTACAACATATAACATTACATAACATTTTCGCAACAGGGAAATTGCAGTTTTGCAGTAGTGATGATCTGGGTATGTCACAACCAACCATTTCTCAAATTTTACACCAAAGTTTGAATGCCTTCACAATGCATACAGTAATACATGGATTCATACATTTTTCTGCCATTCCATATGACGTAATGCAAGCTGCATTCAAGCAAATCGGTACATAAAAAATTGTTCCACCAAGTATGGATTAGCATGCATACTGTATAAATATTGCAAGTGATATCACAGTATCAACACACAGGTGGTCATGAATGCAAACTATATTGTAGTAGCCAGCATATTACCCGGAAGATGGTCAGGACTGGATGGGTAACTGACAGCAAAATGTCACACACATATGCTGATCTCCAAATTCCACAAACCTCTGGAACTTTTGCATTAAAGTTTGGAAGCCCAGGAATGTTCAAGAAAGCAGGAGGAGACGCCCTAGGTACTGGATAAATAGAGCCTTGCATTATATAAGGGAGGATCACAGAGCGAGAAATGGCACGCTGCAATTAAAGATGATCATGAATACTGGAATAGCAAATGAGACTTCAAAAATAACGTCAAAATATCTGTGACTAGTTCCAGTATAGCTATTACTTTACATGGTGTTTCCCATGGCCCTAACAGCAGGAAGGTGATTCTTCTGAAAGTATGGCTATGGATCATCATTCATTGTTATCGTGCTATACTTTCTTTTGGTGTGTGTGTGTCTCGGTCTTTCCATCTCTGTGCATGCTACAGTATTATTCTTGATGCTATTGTGATCTGGCAACAATTACATGCAGCATAACACAAATACTACCTTATAATGTCTTCTTCTTTCACTTCTTCTTCTTTGAATATTATTATTGTTATTATAATAATAATTATTATTCTAAATATATTTGTGGTGAAGCCTTAGCATTGGAATCAGTAAACTATGAAGCATCAACATAATGTCCAAGGAAACTTAAAATGCCTTCATGAGTGTCATTTTGCAGCTCGGGGTGCCATAAAATCGTGATTTCATTTATTCTCAAATTTGAACTCCTACTCCTCACTGCGAGCAGATGTAGGACGCGTCATAACTACTTCTGATGTCCTACTCTGGATAGGGCAAATTCTTATACAATACAATACAATTTATTTTTTGTATAGCCCAAAATCACACAAGAAGTGTCGTAATGAGCTTTAACAGGCCCTGCCTCTTGATAGCCCCCCAGCCTTGACTGTCTAAGAAGACAAGAAAAAACTCCCAAAAAAAACCCTTGCAGGGAAAAAAATGGAAGAAACCTTGGGAAAGGCAATTCAAAGAGAGACCTCTTTTCAGGTAGGTTGGGCGTGCAGTGGGTGTCAAAAAGAAGGGGGTAGATACAATACAACACACAGATCAGAACAATACACGGAACAGAACATCCTAGTTGGACTTCTAATGCAATTCCTAGGAGTAATTCTGGGACGCTTGATAAATACAGGTACTATCTCCATCCACCTGAGAATCTGAGGCAAAACTTTACAAAGGCTATTCACTTATGTTCCCATGTAATGTGACAGAGCTTGTGCAGTTTTACAAAGAAGAATAGAAAAAAACAAATCAAATTGTTCAGATGTGCAAAGCTGATAGAGAGACACCTGTCCACACAGACTCAAAGCTGTTATGGCTTCCAAAGGTGCATTTACTAAATACTGACTTGAAAGGGGTTAGCTCTTATGTGATCATTTTATATGTTTGCAATTCAATTAGACCACATTTCAGAAATCTGTTTTCACCTAGATATTAAAGAGTCTTTGTCAGTTAATTGGTGTCAAAAAAGCCAAATTAAACCGACTGTGAGTTAATGTTGAATAACAATGAAATGTGAACACTTCCAAGGGTGTAAGTACCTTTTATAGACATTGTAAGTCAAGTTGTGAGGTGGATAGTAATATTTTATGGTCCTTTAACATAAAATACATTTTGCGTTGTCATCAAATCATGATTACAGTTTGCAATAGGAACAATAATTCCAGGCATTTCTGTGCTTGATGGAGAAGTCTAAATCCAGCTCTGTAAAAAGAACTGTCAATACAGGTCACTTCTGGGCAGAGACTACACAAACACAACATTTTAATTTTGCTGAAGCTGCCACTGCGAAAACAGTGACCCTGTCCATACTATCAATGAATTACAGTATAGGCGCCAAAAAAAGGCAAATGTTAAGAAAATGAAGTTTGAAAAATAATATAAACAGCAATGTCAAATTTGATATAGTTTTCACTGTAAAACATATTCTCAGCTGTCAAAATGAATAATTAAATGTAAATGGTTGTAGAAAAAAATAATTTATTTTTAATAAGAAAAGAATACTTCTGCTGTATGCCCCCTATGAATAATCAGCCAGACATATCCCAAATGTATGAGAGCAAAAAATTATGCAGTATATCAAGACTGATAATGAATGTTTTAAAAGTGAACACATAATTTTCATTTCCATTTTTAGATTAAGAAGACAATTTTTACTTACATAAAATATTCCACACATTCTCATTTTGTTATATAAAGAAGTGGACAAAAGTAGGTTTGCAAATGTTTGTATGTAAAAAGACATAGAGGTTATGATTGCTGCATTCAAACACACTTTAATAATAAGACGAAGAAGACAAATAATACAATAATTAGTAAATAAATAATAATACAATAAAAAGCTCTGTGTTTTGTGTACTCACAACAGTAAACCTACTGTATATATTTTTAACTCATGGCTACATTATAAATTTAAAGTAATTTTATTAAGAATGTATTGAGACACAAAATTCATATTTATGCTTTTTAATCACCAGGGGCCTCATGTATAACGCCGTGCGTAGAACTCGCACTATAACATGGCGTAAGCACAAAAGCCGAAATATGCTTACGCACAGAAAAATCCAGATGCAGGAATCTGTGCGTACTCCAACTTCCACGTTCTTCTGCTACATAAATCCTGATCAGCGTGAAAAGTAACGCTCGTGCACGCGCTTTATGTATCACCCCAACTCCTCCCAGAATTATGCCTCTTTGAATGTGCAAATGAATATAAATCGCCATTAAGCTCAGCCTTCTGTGAAAAGACAATGGGAAAAGCACAGGGAAAATATAAGAATTTCAGCGAATACCAAGTGGAGGCAAAGAACAAACATACTAGTTGTTCAAATAAACCGTGGTATAATCAACAAAAGGAAGTTGATCGTGTGGCATAGCGTGTTGGAGAAACTTGAAAGCTCATGTTCACAAAATCACACAGTGCCGGAAATAAAAAAGAAGTCACATATCAAAGTTGCCGTGAAAAGAAGAGTTGTAGCCCACCGTCTGAGTGTCATATGAAAGCTTATTAGGGTACAGAGGAAAAAAAAGGCACACAGTGGGGAAAAAGCATGAAATGTCAACTTCAATCTCGACATTTCGACTTTAATCATGTAGTTTATTTTGTCATTAAAGTAGAACATCATAAACTTCATCTTAAAATCGCTTAATTAACCAGTTTCTCAAATCACATCGTCATTAAAGTAGCATGTTAAATGCTTTGTTTTGTATTTGATCTTCTATGTGCTCTATGTTTGTAAATTACTAGCTTCTTAAACCGGCTCTCTTCCTCCAACTGGACACAGAATCCATTACATTCGTGATATTACAGTTCTCTGAATAACTAAAATACTGAGATGTATATGTGATGTTTTCATGATGATAGGAGTTAAAGCACGTTATTAAACATGAGGTTCACGGCGCAGTTATTGTGTGTGACTTTCGATGAAATAATTTATTGCAGCAGTACTCAGGGGCGGCTCTAGGCTTTTGGTGGCCCTGGGCAGTGGAAGAATCGATGGCTCCTTCGCTCACCAATGTCAATATGGTATCTTATGCACGGTGGATGGCCACGCCCATTGCAGACACTGCATAGCCGCCTCGTGCTCATGACACAAGCATTTAATGTTTGCCGAAATTTGTCGCTGCGTTTTTAGCTGTGTTGTTATTTTATGTTTCTGTTTTATATTCAATATATATTGGTGTAGCTGTCACTGCAGTCCTTGCTTTTCTTTCCCCAAATACCCAATCACCACACAATCAGCTCTTTAATAGAAGTTAAGCCATCTGTAAGCTTAGAGCGCCGATTATTCAAAACGTTTAAGAAACATTGAAAAATCTTCGTAGTGCATGTTTAATTATTCCATCCTTCATGACACTCCCAGTGAAGAATATAGATTATTAAAATGAAGTTAAAGTTTTATCTGTATATTTTGCTGCATTTCGCCTTAAAAATGATATCGTCATCATGCATCATGCGATATTATAACTGTAGTACAAGTTTACGGTGGGGTGATTGTACTTATACTGTAAGTACAAACAGTTCTACAAGGAGCAATTGATGGAGTGCGTTTATATAGTTCTTGGGATGAAACCGTACAAGAAAGCCTTTGAAACATTTTGCCATGACTGAGACAGTGTGTACTTGAAGCTGTATACCGATAATTCTCTTTCTGATCAGCTGCTGCTGTGATTCACACTCAGATATAGTCATATAAATACTCCGAGTGGTGCAGTGAGAGTAATATGGAAAAAGATGATCTGCTGTGGCAACTCCTAACAGGAGCAGCTGAAAGAAGAAGGTGCAGTTAGAGTAACAACGCTAAAGCAGTTATGGTATTTGGAATACTATGGCTATTCCCTGGACCATTATATTGTTACAAGTTAATTACAATCAGATGTGTTACACTAATAAACAATATGCAGTTAGTTTCAGTGTATTTATAAAGCCGCGTCAGGAAAATAAGGTGTAACCACACAGGAACAGTAGCACTGCTTTGACGCTGGGTGCCACCAGTCTGCAAAACTGAGTGGAGAACTTACGTACGAGGTACCGTGGAAAAGTGCGTGGCTTTACGCCAAGTGTAGGTTTTATACATCGCGATCTGAACGTGGAAAAGTTCTTACGCAACATTTCTGTGGGAAGGGGTTGTAGTTGTTTTCTATGACCTCATTATTTACTCAGCAAACATATTTAAATATGCAAAATTTTCTTAACGGGTAGTATAACAGATTCAGTGATCTATGTACAAGATATACAGAGTTAAAGATGTGGTAGGAACTCGCATGCAAGAGATGCTTATATCCTTAACCTACAGCCAAAAGGCATGAATTGGTTATTGAGACAAAGAAACATCCCACTCCTTCAATACAAAAATTGCTTGCTTACGTAGGCGAGCTGGTTAAACACTGATGTCAGAAGTTCTTTTCATGGTGAAAGTAAAAATTAGATGATAACTTATTTGAGGGAAGAGATACAGTTGTTGCCACATCAAATAAGTCCTTAGTGTTGTCATATGCCATTATGGTTTGTGTTTTGTTTCAGGGAGAAGATTTACTGTGGACTTGCCAATTGAAAGTCTAGGAAATTGTTTAAAAGAAACAGGAAGTCACAAACAGAGGAGGGATTTTCTTACTCCATGGGCCTCTGCAAGAGCAGGAGAGCAGATCTTTTTGACAGAAAGAAATATAACCTTCTAGGATGGAAGCCTGTTCTGCACTTTCCAGAGGTGGATTTTTCACCTATCACAGTGAGACAAGCTGTGAAGTTTATTTCTGGATGAGTGAGCAGCTTGAAGGCTGTGGAAGACTTGGTAGGAATAAACTTTTTTTTTTTAATTTAGGAAGCTTCTCCATCTTCCTTGCCAATTAACTGATCTTCATCTAATTACAAGTGAAACTTTCACATTCTCAGGGTTAAAATGTGTTGCACTCAACTATACTTGTGCTCTAAATCTGTATTCAATTTTGGGAAAAATACTGTCCTGACTTAATAAGTCAATAAAGTTTGATTTAGCTGTTTTCTTGTTTCTTATAATATTTGAGGATGTATACATTTCCTGCTTAAATGGAAGAAAGCTTGTCATGCAATGACTTAGCCAGTGGTGATAAAATGTATTGTTAATTCTGTGCAGAAGCTATACTGATAATTCTGGCAATGGCACATAGGAATGTCTGAAAACTGCAATAGGTATAAGAAAAATCTTTACATAAAGATTACACCAAACTTACAGTATGTGAACGATGATAATGCCATCTTTATTACTTTTTCTAATCTATTTTTAAGATTATTGACATACATACTGTATTGTTGCACATATGGAAGAGACTTATTTCATGGTAACACAGGGCTGTTTCAATAGGGATGAGCACTTGTTTATTCAATCACCATTGCCCTCCTTTCATTGGATGCAGTGGTCAGAAGACACATTACATCACATCCTTCTCCAACTCAGAAAACCTCAACAACCCAACAGGAGCTTTCATTTCTGACTAGATGAGTTTTAGCTAAAAATGTGCATATGTGATTCTTCAAAGCACCCACAAAAGATGCCAAAACCTTGTGGTAATACCAAGCCTTGATACAATAAAGAGGTTTGGGGCAGCCTCCCATATAATTGAGAATTGGCTGCTGATGCAAGAAAGAAATTTGATGATATGGTCCTTCCAGACAAGAGTTCACAATAGAACTGAATAGGTTAGGAAACATGGCTTATATATAGGTGAAAAATAGGAAGAGAAAGGATCTTGGGACCGGAACTGGAAATTGGGTTATCGGGCTATGACTTCTTAGGATGTGGAAATTACATTATTAGGAGGTGGGCTCTTCTGCTGCTCTAGAAGTGATGTCTTCTGCGGCAGAACCAGAAGTGATATCAAGGGAGCCTGGTGGAATTTCACAAATTTTGTCTGCAGGGAGATAAAAGAAAGGATTAGTGCACTCTGCCATCCCCTGGTCTGACCGTGAATTACCTTCTCTTGAGCCCTTTAGCTTCCTCCCATGCCCACGTGTGTGACAACCTCCATTTCAACAAAATGTCAACCACTTTGTTCTGTTTTTTTCTTTTGCAAAACCTTGCATTAAGTGGGGATCTCCAGGCCTTTAATGTCTCCCCTGCCCTTACAGTTTCCAATGTATTAAATTAGACTTACAAACACCAATCTGTTCTTCTTTAACAAATGAAACATAAGTAAAAAAAGAAATGTTTAAGAATGTTTAAAGATTTACTGAATCTGTGTCATTATAAGGTCAGAAGTAATGTCATATATGGGAAACAACGGGAGCATAATTTTTCAAGCTGAACCAGCTCATCAGCTTGATTGTTTTTAATACTAACTAAGGTAGACTGTTATATATTTCCCTTTATTTAATTAGAAGTCATTGAAAATGAGTGGCTGGTCATTATATAAAGTATGAAATAAGATTCCAAATTACATTCATCCTTTTACATAAACATATATCTAAAGCTATATACATAATCTTTTTTTAACTTAAATGCTTTACTTACAGAATATGAAACATCTATTATCTATAGTAGTCATTGTATTTATTAAATAGTTTTGTATAACAGACTTCCAGAAAGGGTACTGCAGCTCTGTCTCTGTTGATGAGGCAATAGCTTCTCAAGAAATATGATGTCCGCATATCTTAAAGGTGCTTCATAAAGTTAGATTGTGCACTGTAACAGCAGTCATTTGCAATTTTTCAGCACAAGCAATCACTTCCAATAATAGACTTTCCTTTTAGCCTACTTCTCCTAAACTAATTAATACGCTCAAAGCATCTGTATGTCCTCTAGTACAAGTACATACTCACAAAAACACACACAAATCAAAAGCCTTTAATGGCAAATGAGATCTGACGACTCTAATAGTCTTATCTCCAGAAACTACTGTTCATTCATTTTTGAGACACTACAGGAAAATTACTCAGTAGATGTTTTAAAAGGAATTGCATAAGCCGGTGATGAGAAAAAGTGTATGTGTGTGTGTGTGTGTGTGTGTGTGTGTGTGTGTGTGTGTGCATGAAGATTTTTCAAGCAGTAGTAATGATTCTTTCACATAAGGAAAATACAAACAATGCATTAGATATTTCACTAAACGTTTTTGACCTGGATTTTTAAAACATGCATGAATTAAAGCTAATACACTGTATGGTGATTTTTTTGTTTAATTTCTTAAGTCAACAATTATTGTTTTGTATAATAGTTACATAATCACATTATTAACATCTATATTTAAAATGGCTGCCCCACATGAATAAAAGAGTGCTGAAAAGATTATTAGCAGATAGTGCTTCATGTGTGTAATGTTAAATAATTCATTAAGAGGATTTGGGTAATTTTGATTACAAATTTGTATGACAAACATGCAAAGAGTTTATTCTCACTATGATCTGAACGCAGGACAGCTCAGTGAAGCACACACTTCATGACATTGCTCACAATTCAGGTTTTGCCCAGTAAATCTTAGTGATAGTTGTGTGCAATAATTTATATATTTTTAACCTGGAATACACAATGTTTTGTACAAATTGATAAAGATGTATCCTGCCGATATCTGGTTTGCATTCCTAATAAAAAATTAATGAAAAGGCCACTTTCCTAATATTACTTTGGATAATCTATGGGTTCACTCTTTGAAATAAATTGCTCCTGAGATCTGCAGGTTAGGTGGATTGGCGATTCTAAATTGGCCCTAGTGTGTGCTTGGTGTGTGGGTGTGTTTGTGTGTGTCCTGCGGTGGGTTGGCACCCTGCCCAGGATTGGTTCCTGCCTTGTGCCCTGTGTTGGCTGGGATTGGCTCCAGCAGACCCCCGTGACCCTGTATTTGGATTCAGCGGGTTAGAAAATGGATGGACGGATGGATCTCCACATGTTAATTTTTATTCAATAGTTTTGCTTTAATGGTATATATTGATGGAAGATTAGAAAAGGTGTCTTTAAAAATATTCTCCCTTGCACATAGTGAAAGCAATGTATTAATGGCAGATTGTGTTTGAAACATGTTCAATGGATGCAGACAAACTATCAGTACAGAGATCACTAAATGCCTGCATACTTTGTGTTTGCCATGAATTAAATTCCATACAGGCTAAGGATGGCTAGAATAAATTATTGTGCACAGGAGCACTTCACAGTAATATTGGTCATAAAATGTCTCCTACATTAGTACCATATTTTGAGTAAGTGATTAACAACTAAATTAATGATTAACTGGTGATATTAAGTACATAGTGCAAATCATATAGAGAAGAATTTTGAACAGAATTTCACTTCCTTGGCTTACCAAGCAGGTACAGCTGAAGTACTTTGTGTTTCCTTTCACAGACTCAAAGCCTGTCTATTCAAGACAATAGTTAGGTGGTGCCATGCTCCTCTCAGCTGTTTAGACTTTGGACTGCTGTATGCATTCCAGATTAATTAGATTATGAGCATTTTTTAATGACTTGTTAATATACCACAACTCTAGTAAAGATGGTAAATTTAGGATATTTATTTAAGTGATGTTAGTTTTCTCAATTTATGTGAGATGAAAAAATAACCATTGTGGTAAGACAGCCCCCGGACACAGACAGAAAGACACCAGAATGTCCAAAACACACTCCTTTCAATCCACAGCACCACAATGCCTTATTCTCCAACAGTCTCTTTCTCTTGTCTCTCTGTCTCTTTCTCTATGACCTCCACTTCCCATCTCACAAGCTCTGTCTCCTTCCTCCCAACTCCGGCTCTTCTACTTTATAATAACCCGGATGGGCTCCAGGTACTCCGTCCGATGTCCTGGTGTGGCGGAAGTGTCAGATGAGCATCCGGAAGCACTCCAGGTGCACCTGGTATTTCTTTCGGCAGCACTTCTTGGTGTGGTGGTAGTGCTGCCATCCAGGGTTCCATAAACGTCCGGGCACCCCCTGGCAGTGGCCACGTCCTCCCATAGAGATGAGCTTCAGAGCTCTGTTCTAGTGGCCCCCAAGCAGACCAGAAAGGCTGTCCTCTCGTGGCCCAGGGAAGGTATTGTCCCTCTTGTGGACCGTCCAGGAGTCCCAGCTGGGTAGGGTCCCCAGCCGTCTGGGACACCATCCATTAACATTTTATTTATGATTTTCAAATTGAAATGTGCGGCACGGTGGTGCAGTGGTAGCGCTGCTGCCTCGCAGTTAGGAGACCCGGGTTCGCTTCCCGGATCTTCCCTGCATGGAGTTTGCATGTTCTCCCCGTATCTGCGTGGGTTTCCTCCCACAGTCCAAAGACATGCAGGTTAGGTGGATTGGCGATTCTAAATTGTCCGTAGTGTGCTTGGTGTGGGTGTGTGGGTTGGCGCCCTGCCCGGGATTGGTTCCTGCCTTGTGCCCTGTGATGGGTGGGATTGGCTCCAGCAGACCCCCGTGACCCTGTGTTTGGATTCAACGGGTTGGAAAATGGATGGTTGGATGGAAATTGAAATGTAATAAAGTGTGTGCAACTGTAATTTCTAAATAGTTGAAATCTTATGAGACAAGGAAAACCAATCCTGTTCAAAATTATACATTGAAAATAATCTGCTCTTTTTTAATCTTAAATCCAAAAATACAAAGTCATTCTAACGTCCTTGGGCAGTTTTACATTCTGTTAATTTCAGTTTTATGCATGATAAAATTAATCTGTAAAAACTATTGCGAAGTGTGATTTATTTATTTTATCATGGTTTAATAATACATTCATTCATTTTTAATTATACTGTTAAATTGTTTATTACTCTGTTTTCAGAATTATGATTGACATAGCTTCAATAGAAGAGAAAGTAAATGGTATCCTGTGGTTGGTCAAGTTATAATATGACGTTGTGTATAAGGAAGATTTAGAACCCATTATAAGAAAGATTTATGACACAACTACACTAATTCTTTAAATGAAATGTATACTGTACTAGGATAACTAATGTGATTCAGGATAGTATTGAAATTCAGCTGCAAAACATATTTGTAGAATTTAATAATGGCATCACGGTTTGTATGCATGATAATGGTGGACATGTTGAAAGGTAACAATTTAAGAATACATCTTCGTAAAAATGTAATAAACTCTTTCACTTAAGTTTTTTTTACAGATTTATATTATCATGTATAGAACTGAAGTTATGATTATTTAAAACTGCACACGGATTTTATATAAAACTTTTACAGGCAGGTTCAAAACATGTGCGAATATTGAGTTTAGTGGTCATTAGTGTAGTGCACCAAATCGTTAGCATAAAGAGAGACTCTCTTATAATCCCTTGAATCTCTGGCTGTTTGAAAGGGTAAATAGCTATGGGTTCAACAAAAGAATGCATTGGCAATAATAGATAGTCCTGTCTAATTTAACCTTCTAATGGGAAATAGTCAGAATTTCTATTGTAAGAGACCAGACAGCCTATGATAAAGAATTGGAACACCAGCCTGGTAACCCTATAAAAGTGATGTGAAATAATCACAAAAACACATGTAATAATTACAGAAATGTCTTTCTAGATGCAAGTTCCTAATTGAACTGTCTCAAGATGGCCAGATTCCATCTGGCAGGAAGAGGCTGGTCCAGGTGGAAGAACACCGAAAATGGCATCAGTGGTGTTACTGACGTCAGTCTTCTGGGGCCTCATGCATAATGCCGTGCGTAGAATTCGCACTATAACATAACGTAAGCACAAAAGCTGAAATGTGCTTACGCACAGAAAAATCCAGATGCAGGAATCTGTGCGTACTCCAACTTCCACGTTGTTCCGATACATAAATTCCGGTCAGCGTGAAAAGTAACACACGTGCACGCGCCTGCTGTCCCGCCCCAATTCCTCCTAGAATTACAACTCTTTGAATATGCAAATCAATATAAATAGCCCTTAAGCTCAGCGTTCTGTGAAAAGACAATGGGAAAAGCACGGGGGAAAATATAAGAATTTCAGCGAATACCAAGTGGAGGCAAAGGAAAAACATACTGTTTGTTGATTTAAAAAAAGAAAAAGATGATCCGCTGTGGCAACTCCTAACAGGAGCAGCTGAAAGAAGAAGAAGAAGGTGCAGTGAGAGTAACAACGATAAAGCAGTTATGGTATTTGGAATACTATGGCTGTTTCCTGGGCCATTATATTGTTACAGGTAATTTACAATCAGATGCATTACACTAATAAACAATATGTGATTAATTTCAGTGTATTTATAAAGCCGCGTCATGAAAAGAAAGGATAACCACACAGGAACACTAGCACTGCTTTGATGCTGGGTGCCGCCAGTCTGCAAAACCGAGCTGAGAACTTGCGTACGACAGGGTATGAGGTACCAATGAAATGTGCGTGGCTTTACGGCAAGTTTAGGTTTCATATATCGCGATTTGAATGTTGAAATGTTCTTACGCAACATTTCTGTGCATACGCACTGTTTACACATGAGAACCCTGGTCTGTAGAGGGAGAAGGAGAAAAAAACATCAGGGCACAGTGCCTAACCCTGGACTGGCAGGGAATTACAATCACTATTAATTGCAAGAATAGAAAGCACAGACATGTTACTAATACTATAACCTCTGCTAGATTTGCATTCTACAGTACACAGATATCCCCAATAGCCTCATCAAAAGATGAAAATCTTGATATCATTGTTTACTAAAGAAATTGTTCTAGCTTTTATTCCTTTTTTGGAAAAAAACAGGGCTGGTGTATTGTTTCCTGTTAGTGTTTCTGCTATGTTCACGCACTCTTAAGAGAATGATACTTAGGAGGCATATTGTGCTCTGCGCAAGAGGTATCAAAATAAGGCACATCTTGAATAAATCAGCTTAAAAAATTGCTGGCAGAGGAGTGACTGTTTCTAGTATTCATGGCTGACAAATGGGCAAGAACAGTACTCCTATTTATTTTTGTTTTGTGTCTGATGAGTTATGATCATTTTTACAGGTGGACAGCGCAAGGCTCTTAGAGCAATTATAGCAAATTGTCCTGCTGTTTTCTATGAATGGGTTATACTCCAGTAAACACCACAGAATTTTTTTTTTCTTTTGTATCTAAAGAATTACAGATCTCAAATTCATCAGTATACAATCCTATAGAAACAAATATCTTTACCTTAGAGCAGGGGTGGTCCTAGCCTGTTTGGTGCCCCAGGGGAACACCCCCTCTGGTGCCCCCGCACACCCCCGGCGCCTCCCCTCCGGCACCCCGGCGCCCCCAGCGTTCTAATAAACACTGAACAAAATCAGTGCAATAAAACAAACTATTGCAAATTTAATGTCTAACAGAGACAAAATCAAATTTTACATTTATACAGCACCAAAATATTTTGTTATAGTGTAAAGAATTTTCACTTTAGTACCATCTCCAGTCATCAGTTCACCAGGTCACTAACAACTACACAAACCTTTTCTCTCAGAGCTGCAGGCAGTTTATTATTTCAGGTTAACTTTCCCCACCTACCACTCTCCGCTATGCGAGTCATTTGCATTAGTAAGTTAGCATGCAAACATACTGTATATATCCATACAAAAAAACTCTTACTAACTAAAATCATTTTATCAACATGTTCAAAATCTCATTGACGATATTTTACCGTTTTAAAGCCTATAATGTGCACTCCAATTATGGTGAATTTACTAACCTGTGATAAAGCATTGAGCTGGTGTCAGCTTCATACAGGACAGTCCCCCGCCTCCCCGCCCCTCTCCTTCCTGTGCGGCAAGCAGCAAGCAGCAGGCGCACCTCACAAATGAAGGGCGCCCTTACTCCCTGCAAATGGGCAATAGAAAACCGATCGGTGCCCGTGCAATCCCAAAAATGCGCTGGCATGATGTCGGGCAGCATGGGCGTGCTCAAAAAAAAAAATTTTTTTTTTGACAATGTCCAAGATGCCGCCCCCACCACGATGCCACCCTGGGCAACGGCCCATGTCGCCCATATCAAAAACCGCCACTGCCTGAGAGAAGCTAGTTTTCTTCGAAGTATTCACCATCTTGAAATGATTTATACTGCCCAGAGTGTATGACAGGAATATATACTCCTAATACTTTCAGTACATCATCTGTTTTTAAAAATTTGCTTACAAATTTAACAGGAATATAAACAAAAGTATGGGTTCTTTCATACGCAACGAAAATTTATTCAACTGGCTCAATAACTGTGAAGTTCTGTTTGTAAAATAATTGCCTTCTGTCCCTAGAGGTCCTTCTCTTGAAAGCAGATTTAGTGGGTTTGAACTTTGCAGTGTATCTGTCAATGCATCAACATCACATTTTTCAGATGTACAAATATATCCCTTTAAAACATTGTCAATTGAAACTTTAGTTATTTGTCCAGCAAATTCTCCAACATCAAACAATTCATCTATTATTTTTTGCATTGCTGACTGTGATACTAGCAAGACTACTTGCATTCAAAGGAAAAGAGATGCTACTCTGCATCAAATTTGTTTTCCAGATAAGGTTCAGGCTCTAGCACAATCAGAGGTTTTAAATCCACAGTTTCTGACTATGTGTGACTTGTAGGGGTCTGATAGCTGCAATTTGCACTAAGTTCAGGACAGAAATATTGGAAATACAGGAAAGTGGATGACTGGTGGTAACAACTTTTATGAGAAGTAAATGTAGAAATGCCAAATTTAGAACAGCAATCACCAAAGGGACAATTAACAATCTCTTTGTTCCACAAATGTGTTTTTCAATGAAGAAAATATTTTTGGATAGTGCTGGGCTCTGAATATATGAATAGTTCACAGTGAATTTTGACTACCTGTAGAATAGATGTCTCCTTTCTGTCCTCTTTTAAATGATTTTGTAAGTTCAACATGGGACTGAAAGACAGTTAAGCAGTCTTTGTAAATAAAGTTAAAACCCAGTCTGTGATGTCCATGATCATTTTTGTGGTGGTGAAGGGTTTTATTTTCATGACTTGCGAAAAAATCACAAAATTTGCAGTCCCACTTCATGTAGAGACTGAAAAAACAAACTGTAATAAAAGTATAACCGTGAATCAATGTAGCCTCCAATTTTTAAAATAAAAAAAACAAAAATGTATCAACTACGGGGGTCTGCTGGAGCCAAAACAAAACCAGCACAGTGCGCAAGGCAGGAACAAGAAGCCAAAATAGTTGGAGCAGTCCACACCTATGCGCAATACTTGCTATTCAACAAAAATGTATTGACTACGGGGGTCTGCTGGAGCCAATCCCACCCAGCACAGGGCGCAAGGCAGGAACAAATTCCGGGCAGGGTGCCCCGTGACCCTGTGTTAGGATATAGCAGGTTGGACAATGACTGCGTGACTGACTGTATTGACTACATTAGAAATAAGAACAATACAACACTTTCAAACTGTGTACTAAGTACACATATTTTGAATAAACTAAAATAACAAATGTCGATAATTATCTCTTTTGATTTACCAAGTTACACTCACCTTTATTAAGCTATCAGATGTTTTGAGTATCCTGTTTTTGAAGCGTAATGCCACAAGCATTTGGAAATGACAAGTTGTGCAACATGATTCGTTTCTGCCAGTCACCGTAGTTCATGGATTATTCAAATACCAGATCTCTATAAATCAAGATTGTTCTCGCTGCAGTAAGTTAACACTGAATGATGCAAAATTATAATATAATGTTATAATAAACCAATTATTTAACAACACAAATTGTAAAAAGTGTATGGATATTTGCATAAAACATGGCATTGAACATGTGTAAATGTACTTAAAGAAAGACCAATGAAAATGGTTGGTTTGTAAGCGTGTATTACCAACATCCAGCTCCTCTGGAAACATCCAGCTTACCCTGTCTGCAGGCTGCAGTGAGGGGATAAATGAGAGACTCCGTAAATATTCAGACTGGATTTAGAACACGATGCAGATAAGAAAATTATTTTTTATGTCTATGTAAAATCAATTTGACAATATATAGCACATTTTGTCCTTTACTTGCATTTATCAACTTTCACTCAAAGGAACTTCTGCACTCGGCTTTGTTATCTACAATTTGTAATTTTAGGTTAATTGCACTTACCCGGTCATTGTTAATTTCCTTGAAGTTACATTAATGAATAATTTCAGATTAAAATATTTTTAAACACTTGAGACTAAATTGAAGTTATAAAACGTATTGTGTTGAGTTCAATGGATGACAATACATAGATCAACATGTATTGAACAACAAAGAGGGGCTAACATTTTTTACAGTGTAGCTTTGTAAATTATATGCCTTTCAGAGATAAGTTTGAAATAAACTTTGAGCTTAAAAGAAAATTATACTCCCTAAGTGAAAAACTGGATTCACCAGATATTACTTGTACAGTATTTGGTTATCGACATTCAGTGTTTAGGCCCCTCAATTGTGCAACTATGAATGTCTGTATAACTGTGTAGTTTAGTATTGCTCATTGAGTACCTGCCTAAGAACTGTAAATGCATGGCTGGCACTCCTAGGTATGAAATAAAACTACCTGATCATCCCAATTATGAATGGTTCTCCTTACCTCTTTGACATCCTTGACTTTTTGATGAAGCAGTGCTGGTTCTTGACTGCTAACAACAAAGCATTTTTAGGAGTACTGTGTGAACTCTTCACACTGGTGGTTGTACTGGTGTTGAAAACAACATAGTTAAAACAGAAAAAACAAAGGACAGAAACAGATCAAACTTAAAGAAGTAAAATTGAGAGAAGTGAAATGGACATGTGTTCAAAATTCCCCAAATCTTGTCAGAATATAGTAGTTGCAAAAGAATTGTAATGTTTTTAGTTAAAAATCATCTTTATTCAAACTTTTGAACTACCTTCTGGATTATTTTGTATTCTTTTGCAGAACAATGTATTGTATTGCTTAGGTATAAAAAGGTATCTATATTAACAATATATTTAATTTTATTGAGAGTGACAACATTATCTTTTCTTCTGATAATGAATTCTTTCTGAAGTTGTCATTCATTATATAAAATATAAATCTTGGTGTTAGAGTTTCTATCAAATTTATTACTGTAATTTTCCTGAATTTTATCTCTATACAGCAGAACTGGTGTGCTTTATGTTTTGTGCACAGTTCTCATTTTTTTCCTGAAGGAGGGAAAAGTTCCAAAAACAGATAATAAAGAGTAATTGACATAACATTATCTATTGCTGTAGACTGAAGGATGAACTATTGGCTGTCCCAGGGAAGAATAGCAGCCAAATAGAGAAGGCAGAATTTTGTCCAAAGAACACAAGACAAAGCCACTGAACATCTGAAACTTACATTAAAATGCCTTTGTGCTTCAATGTGGAATTCATTTTTAATCTTCTTTGCCTAATAAAACAATTGCCACAGTTTGTCAAGCAAAATTAAATAAAGACCTCTACCTAGACTAGATAAATGGAAAGTTCTAATTGTTATGTTATGTGGTAAGTGAATATACATTGTCCCATCCATAGGCTGTGCGATGAATAGATAATCTCAGCTTTTGTTCAGAGTATTTCTGAAATAGTTTAGAATATCGACTCATTGTCTACTCCTCGACCCATAGGTACTGGGGCAGTCTGCTGCAGGAGTCATGCAGAAACAAATGGCATAGCCAGCTGGTGCATAAAAATAAAAAAAAAGAATGTTAACAATCAAGGAAAAGTGAACTCAATCTCCTACACTGTGGCAGCTGCAGGGAAACAAAACTGAGTAAATATCTTGTGGTAAAAAAACGCAATAGCGGAACCTAAAAAAAACTTGTAATATATTGAGTGTACTTCACCACTGCACCAATACAGTCAGCTTGGTCACCTACATGCTTCAACTAGTGCTTAAATGAGGATTAACCCAACAACATGGTAAAAAAATTTGGAAAGGCAACACTCAAAAATAAACAAAAGAACCCAAAAACAACTATATGGGCTCACAAATGTAAATAATACTGAGAACTACAGGCAGAGATAGAAAAGGTGCTTTAAAATCTCTAGAACAGCGGTTCCCAAAATTGGTCCTGGGGACCCACTGTGGCTGCAGGGTTTTGTTCCAACCAGATTCACAGTCGGTGATAATAATCGATAACAACTGATCTCATTTAATTAGCTGGTCTTTTTTACTCTTCTCTTATTCTGTATTCACATAAACACAACAGTGTGTTTTTTATATTTATAAGACATTTAGAAATATTTCTGTTTTTTTCTAAAGCTATAAATGCTCTAACTCTCTTTTGTTGTTTTCCTCTTATTTTCCCTTTTTCCTATGTAGTTTGCTCCCTTCATTTAACCCTAATAGTGACAATTAACAACCAACACAGCAGACACCCAGGATGATGAAAGCAGCAACGACTTCAGTGTCAGACTTGCTAATTATTAAATAACTAATAAGTTATGAAAAAGTAAAGGAAACATTTTAAAAATAACGTAACATGATTGTCAATGTACAGTAATTGTTTTGTCACTGTTATGAGTGTTGCTGTCATATATATATATATATATACACACATATACACACACACATACATATAAACATATATACATATACATATATACATATGTTTATATGTATATATGTTTATATCTACATATACACATACCCATATCTATATCTCTCTCTCTATATATATATACTGTATATATTTATATATACACATACATATACACCAACATATATATACATATATATATATATACACATATCAACATATATATATACACATACATATACATACATACAGACACACACAAATACATATATACATACATACAGATAAATATACATATATATACACACATACACATACATACATATACTTTGTATATATATATATAAATACATACATAAATACATACACACACATATATATATATATCAAAATACCCGCACTTTGCAGCGGAAAAGTAGTGTGTTAAAGAAGTAATGAAAAAGAAAAGGACATATTTTGAAAATAACGTAACATGATTGTCAATGTAATTGCGTTGTCACTGTTTATTTGTTTATATATATATATATATATATATATATATATATATATATATATATATATATATATATATATATATATATCCTTTGGGGTGTGAGCAGCTGTTCCTGGGGGTGCCAGAATCCATTGAGGAAGAAAAATGAAAAACATTATTTGTACAATATCTTAATTTATTTATCCATTCCTAAATAATTAAATGGGCAGGCCATTTCGTATTAGTGCAATATGCTGCTTGTTAAAACGGATGACTCCTGCTCTTACGTGCACTTAGTGCTGCGTGGGTATTATGAACTATCGTATCTGTTCAAGTTCTATATAAATTTTAAATACAGTGGAACCTCGGTTCACGACCATAATTCGTTCCAAAACTCTGGTCGTAAGCCGAGTTGGTCGTGAACCGAAGCAATTTCCCCCATAGGATTGTATGTAAATACAATTAATCCGTTCCAGACCATACGAACTGTATGTAAATATGTAAATATATGTAAAGATTAAGCACAAATACTGTATAGTTAATTACACCATAAAATGCACAGTGTAATAGTAAACTAATGTAAAAACATTGAATAACACCCAGGCTCCCTGCTCAGCTACATGAGCAGGCTCGCTCACTCTTTCTCTCTGTAGCGCAAAAGCACACACACACACCCCTGTCAGCAGCACTTGCTCGCTTTCTCTCTCTGTAGCGCACACACCCCCTTCCCCCCTCTGTCAGCAGCACGCCCTCGCTCCGCTCTCTCTCTCTCTCTCTGAACAGAGGGGAACATTTGAACAAATCCGAACTTTAATTTAAAAACCAACCACAAGCAACCAAAAAACATTGCAGGGGTTCATGCTAATAGCCTTACAGCCCGATCGCTGTAAACACTTTTTTTAAAATGAATTTTAAGCACCGCAGAAAAAAAGGAACATTAGAACAAATCCGAACTTTAAAAACCATCCACAAGCAACCAAAAAACATAGCAGGAGTTCATGCTAATTAAAGCCCGATTGCTGTAAACACATTTTTTAAAATGAGTTTTAAGCACAGGGAAAAAAGTAAACATTTGAAAAAAGAGAAAAGTAACATTGCAACAATTTACGCTACGAACTGAAAAATTAACTTTTGAAAAATCTGTAATACAAAAACCACCAAGAAAACTAACCTTGCATGAGTCGAGTTCAGGCATGAAGTGTTTTCCTTCAGGTGTTTTCTCTCTTGTGATTTCTTGGGTTTCTGGTGTTTTTAGTTGTTTAGCTGGTGGGAGCGACAGCCTCATGCAGCCACTCCAAAAAGAAAGTCCTCGTGACCCGACCCTTCGTGTTTGCCCTCCACATTACTGGCACTCTGGCTTTGTTTACATTGTGCTGCTTGAAAGCACGAGGGTTCTCAAATTGGTAAATGAGTAAACTGGTAAACAGTTTTTCCACCTCTTGTAATTTCTTTCTTTACTTCGATTTCAATTTTCTTCAAAACTTTTTTCTCACCACTCTTCACTTGCTTAGAAACCATAGTTAACTGCAAAAGCACAAGAAATACTGTAGAACACAAAGAGAGTGCACGTCTGACTGAGAACAATGAACAGGTTAAATGAAAAAGCCAGGCAGGCACGCGGCTTGCTCGCTTTCTCTCTCAGCTTGCCTGTGCCGGGGGATGGTTCGTGTGCACGTACTGCTGTACCCCCCCCTCCCCCTATGCAGAAGGCAGGCAGTACGTGCACGTGAACCATCCCCTCCCTCCAACTCCACCCCCGGCACAGGCAGGCAGGCAGGCAGATAGGCAAGCAAACACGTGCAGCAATCTCCCCCTCCCCCTCCCCAGCAGGCACTTGGCTAGCTCTATTTCTCTCTCGCTCGCTGCACAGGAAATGCACAGGGAGAGACTGAACATGTACAAACCGAAAGGGAAACTGGCTTGATCATATACCGAGTGTGTGATTGTGAACCGAGGCAAAAGTTTGGCAAACTTTTTGGTCGTGAACCGAGTTGTATGTGAACCGAGACGTTCGTGAACCGAGGTTCCACTGTATAAGTAATTTTTATTTAGTCGACAGAAATATGTTTGGTAGGAATGTAAGTTAAATTTAGTCAGCATTGCATAAATTTTTCTTCACCATAGAAATCTAAAGAGTAAATTCAACTTACATTCCTACCAAAGATATTTCTGTCGACTAAATAGAACCTAATCATATCCAAATTCGAGCTATTGAGCTGTTGCCCGCCTGCCTGAATAAGTCACCCTCGCTTTGCTCTTACTTTTTTACCGTTCATTTAATCATGGCTAGTCGCTAAAAAATTAGAACATGGAAGGAGGATTACACTGAGTATGGCTTTACCAAAACAATTATTGATGGCGAATAAAGTATCAATTATTCATAAAGCTTCAATTGGTGCTCTGTTTTTCTGCGTTAACCTCTTATTTTTTCATAGTTGTTCTCAGACCAAGGGGGTGCGAGGGTATAATGAATCAGGAAGCGCTGATATATATATATATTGAATATATTGAAATAGTTTTACTGTCAAATAATGCAAACAGTACGCGGCACGTGTTTCGCCCCAGTTCTGGGCTCATGAAGCATACACACCCCCTCTCAGGAATCAAACCTCGGACGTCAGCACTAGAGGCGAAGCCTCTCGTGTAGCGTCACGGCGTGTGGTTCGTTTATTTAACAGTATGTAGATCGGGGTGTATATATATATATATATATATACTAGCAGAATACCCGCGCTTCACAGCGGAGAAGTAGTGTGTTAAAGAAGGTACGAAAAAGAAAAGGAAAAATTTTAAAAATAACGTAACATGATTGTTAATGTAATTGTTTTGTCATTGATATGAGTGTTGTTCTCATATCTATCTATCTATCTATCTATCTATCTATCTATCTATCTATCTATCTATCTATCTATCTATCTATATATATATGTTGTTCTCATATCTATCTATATATATATATCTCTATCTATATATATATATATATATATATATATATATACAGTGGAACCTCGGTTTACGAGTAACTTGGTTTACGAGTGTTTTGCAAGACGAGCAAAAT